>NC_083282.1:63905483-64159013 GCF_963506605.1 Zootoca vivipara | reverse complement strand
AAATAGACATTCCACCACAACAGAAATCATGGATTTAAATCTTCCTGGCCATTTTCAGCACTTGGCAAAAAGTCATTGGGAATTCCCAATCCAGGAAACTGAGACTACCGGTAGTTACTACAGATCCAAGGATTTCAGATGCATCCAGGTTTGGGTCCTCACCACATTTGCTCTGGGCATTCAGATGAGGAAAAGAAAAATACCATGTGCACAAGACTCTGGATCCCATTGTGATCCCCAGTAGGCATTCCAAACGAACCTTCCTACCCAACCTTTTTGCAGATGGCACCAAGCACAACCCAGTCATTCAGCCTTTATCAATATCAGAAGTGTGCTATCACATTATGTAAAGCTTGGGAAAGATACCATTGTCAGCCGCATGGCAAGCTGTAAGTTATGGGAATTTGTATCCAGGGATCATGGCTTGGTGCATCTCCCACCCCTTGCCCCCCCCCCCCGTCCCTTTAATGGCCAGCTTGCAGGGCAACTCGACCATTCAAATATGTATGTATAAATTTTCTCAAGGATAGATCCATGTTAACCGTACTTCAAGAGATTCCAGCTAATTGGCCTGTGCAGATCTAAGGTGCTTGTTTCTCTTTGTATAGCTATATACATATGTACATACATATCCTGTTTAATGTAATTGAAACCTTGGAGCTGTCGTTTGCACTGGAACCCAGCAGGTGGTGTGATGGGCTTGGACGATGGGAGAAGGTGAATGCTGGCTGGTTTAAGGCAAGCAATTCTACTGAAAATTTCAATTGCATGAGAATAGTCCTGTATAAACAAGCAATCACCGTCAATTGCATAGGTGCTATGTATGTCCTCAGATTATATAAATTAGTTTTTAATTCAGGTTTAAATTTTATGTAGAAAAGGCACAGAGCAGCCTAGAGAAAGAACAATAGCCTCAGCTTGATTAGTTTAACCATATAGCAGACATTGCAACATTCTTTAGCCTCTTTCTCAAACTTCTTTTCAGTGTTTAAAAAGTCCTTGGTGTGTCACTTCCCAAGCCGCCTTTATTTGACTCATCCATACCAGGTCTTTGCGAACTTCTCCTTGCTGAAGTTCCCATTACAAATGTCCTTCTTGCCTAGGACTTGTGTTCTGCCAACAATGACAGAGGAGACTTGATCTCAATCTCTCTCTGGAGTCCCCTTTAGCAAGTTGCTAATACTGAACTCTGCATTATGTATAATCCCAGTTTTTTCCAGGCACTTTAGTCGGAGCTATTTCCTTTGCATTATTTATGTCTATAGTCATACTAGAAAACTTAACTTGAAAGACGTTCACATGATGAACAGAAAAGAGGGACAGGGAAAGGAGCCCCCAGAAGGATAAAATGGGGAATTTCTTGTATTGCAGTACTATTCATAAGGTAAAGGTAAAGGGACCCCTGACCATTTGGTCCAGTCGTGACTGACTCTGGGTTGCAGCGCTCATCTCGCTCTATTGGCCGAGGGAGCCAGCGTACAGCTTCCAGGTCATGTGGCCAGCATGACTAAGCCGCTTCTGGTGAACCAGAACAGTGCATGGAAACGCCGTTTACCTTCCCGCTGTAGCAGTACCTATTTATCTACTTGCACTTTGACGTGCTTTCGAACTGCTAGGTTGGGCAGGAGCTGGGACCAAACAACGGGAGCTCACCCCATTCCAGGGATTCGAACCACCAACCTTCTGATCAGAAAGCCCTAGGCTCTGTGGTTTAACCCACAGCACCACCTGCAATACTAAATTTACAGAAATTCCGTAAGAGCTGCAGTTGAAATAATTCTCAAATCACACGAACCTCTTTCATTTTAGTACTTAATTTACTAAGCTTACCTTTCCTCCTAAATAGTGGTAATTTATTGCTGACCCAGTTTTAGTAAGGATCAGGACCTTGCCTAGATGCTGCCACTTTCTCTGGAAAACATCAAAGTCCATCATAACCTGGCATGCATTGCAGTTGTAGCTGTTAACGAGTTTCCAAGCAGAACCCAGCTGCACTTCTCAAGGACCACAGTAACTAGCAAAGAGTGGATTCCATTTCTTCCATGCACTGAAGTGTCTATTCCTGCGTGTCCCATCTTTTATATTCCTGCCCTCACTGAGTTTACACATCACTCTGGTCTAACCAAAGTTACAAAGAGACCTGCCAATGTAAGGTTACACCCAAGTTCATAAATCACTCAAGACCAAGCCACTAGCAATCTGGCCCCCAAATCTCAGCAATTCAGAGGTACCTTTGCAGCCTGATCTTGTGCATGCTTACTCAGATGCAAGTCCCGCTGAGTTAAATGTGACTTACGCTGAAGTAAGTGTGCCGTAAAGAGCTAACAGAATTTGCATTAAGCCAGCCAGAGGTAGGACGACGTGCACAGCCTGGTCGGTTTCTCTGCCCTCTGTCCAGTCAGGATCAGCCTTGTCTTCATGTTTTGGTGCTCTCTCCCTCCCTCCTCCCTTCCCATGCTGTTCCTCTTCCTCCTTGTTGGGTTTTATTGAAACTGCAATTTTCCCGCTGAGCACCCAACCCCTCAAACACCCTGTTGTATTGGGGCTATTTTGCACAGTGATGTACAAGATGCCAGGCCTCGTGTCGGCTTTGGCACAAAAGTTCCTCATTTGCCTTTTTTCTTTGGTTGTTCTGCTCTTGTAGGATAAGAATATACTGTAAATAACCTGTAACTGAATGGCCTGAATGAATCTGGGGGACCAGCCATGGGGGCTGGGCCCTGTGTCTGTGAAGCGTCATGCTGGAGGGTTTTTTCTTTTTCTTTTTTGTACTACGTGTGAGTAACTGTGCTGTGCTGACTCATCTCTGATTGTATGATGTACACCTCCCAGCAGTTGCTATGGGCCAGTGGGACAGGGTGGGAACAAAATGCCTTCTAATAATAGGAGTTGGCCTCCCTCATCTCTCTTGCTGCTCGCTCTGCATTTGCTCAATACTTTTCACAAAGTTGCAGAGTCCAATCAAGTAAGGCTGTCACAATAAGATTAGACAGCTCAGTGTTTTCTTCTTAGCCCCCCCCTCTCTGTACTGGTGCTATCGTAACAGTGTTTGCAGAGCAGAAGAGCGCTGCCAATCGGTTATAGTTGAGCAGGGCGAAGTGGTAGGTCTTGATCCCTATAAGCAGGCTAGGATATTGAGCAGGAGGTCCTGCTGGAATCAGGTTAATTCACAATGAATTGGGGATGGACACTGAATACGTCATAAGTATCCAGGACTTTCTCATCCCCATTTAGCTCTTGCTTTTGTATGTTTTGGCTTATGCTCTGTGAATCCATCAGAGACTGGGTGATTTAGTTTATCACATTGAATTGTTAATAACACTGAGTACATTGCAGGATGTTGTTAGGTAGAGGGTAGGAACGCCACAACTTTGCACATTTTAAGTATATGATGAGTTGAAAGAATAATGTTGAGTTTGAACTTTTGTTTAATATGAAAAAAATGACCTTGTACATACATCAGATGGCTAAAACATGACCAGCCATTGCTCCTAGTAGGGCAAGACAGCCATCTTGAATTCACATCTTCTCTATCTCCTACCCTGCCCATGAGCCAAATCATTAATTAAACCTACACTTTTATGTATTGAGTTCAACCCATTATATTTTTATTCTCAGAAGGTATCAGATGTGGTACAGTGCAACTTGATGCATATTTCCTCAGAAGTAACTGCTGCTGCATTTGGGCATGGGGGAAGAGCTTGATTCCCAGAAAGTATGTTTAGGATTAAGGCTAATCTCATGAGCACTTCCACCATTAGGCTGTATCCTGGAAAAATCTTCCAAATTAGGCAAATTGTGACCTGGTCTCAATTCCTAGGACCAGTTTGTCATTCCAAAATGAAGACAAAAACATAAATTTCTTGAACCAGATCATTTCTATCCAAAAGAGGTTTTAAGCCAGTTGTGTTGGGAGCATTTTTGTAGCCAGAAATCTTTGTTTCTCTCCTTGCTGAAATGTATTTTTGATGGTTCTAGGCAAAATGCACATGACTCTGCAACACACATTCCATTCACACAGCTCACAAAGTATCTCCAAGCTTTGAGCGTCTCATGACTTCCACCATGATGAATGCCGCTCTGTAATTTGGAAGGCAGAAGGGTGTGCTTTCACTGGCGGTAAATAGGACCTTATTTCCATCATTGCTTCCATCATTGCTATTACAAATGCATACAGGCCCATTGGTTGCAAGTCCCAGAATTTTTAAATTTATTTAAGTGCCTGCTTTTTTTTTGAAAAGATGCAGTTTTAGAATATTAACAGGCTGCCCAAAAATATTGTTCAACTTTAAGGTACCACTAACAAGGCTACCCTTCTGGAAACAGTTACAAAAACATTGTAAACAATTTTGTCAACCAAAATCCTGCCAAGAAAAGGTGTGTGTGACACTTTGTCAGAAACCTTTTCTTTCAGGAATGAAATTCAAAGAATAAGAGCAGGGGAAACTGCTATGAAGGCCTGGCTTGTGACTCATCGTCCAAATCTCATGCAGAGGTGGCACAGACAGTAATGTCTGCTGCATAGAAATCAGCACTCGCCCGGCTTAAACAGAGCGAGAGATTGCATTCACGTTTAACTTTAAAAACCAGCACCTTGAATCGGGTCTGGGAGCAAATTGGCAAGCAGTGCAGCCTCCCAACACCCATTAGGCGATCTGCCGCAGGAATCCGCACCAATTGAAGCTTCTGTGTCATCTTCAAGGGCAACCCAACATAGAGCGGCATTGCTGTAATAAACCAAGTTGCAGAAGCATGGATCAGCACGGCGAGGTGTGACATGTCCAGAAAATGAAAATGTTTCTTCTGAGCCAAAGATGGGGGGGGGGGAATAACTCTGACCTGCTTCTCAAGAAACAGTTCTGGGTTCAGGAGTACCCCCCAAGCTTTTACCTGCTCAGATAGGGTTATAGAGATCCTACAGCCATTTGCCCTTCCTTGTCCACCTTGCCTCTGGCTTGTCATTATTCCCTTTGCTGCACCTTCCAAACTCAAAAGCGTTTGAGCAGCAACAAGCCCATAAAGGAGGGTGCCTTATAAGACTCCTCTCTGCACGTTTATTATGTGATCTTTGTGATCATTGGCTTATGGCTAAGGCTGCAACTGGTGCACATACATCACTTGAGAATCTCATTTCAGTTAGTGGAACTTACTTCTGAGTAAACATCATTGCAATGCAAGTATGTTTGTAGTAGAAAACGCAATAATGGCACAAACAGAACTCAAACATTTAAGTGGATATCCAAAATGGAGATGAGAGTGGAACCAGGGAGGAGGTAGTAGTGGTGGATATAGGGAGAAAGAATCAGCATCAGCCTACCAACTTATCTCTGGTAAGTGTATTAACATGGTGGCATAGGCCTTAGATTAGTTCCTTAGTTGAGTGAGCTGGCCAACCAACATAGAAAAAAACACATGCCCTCTAAACACTACTTGCCCCACAAAATGAAAACAAGCTGAGGAATGATTTTATTCTGATTAGAAATCATAACTGAGAATCCTTCCAGCTGGGGACTTGGCATTGTGACCAAGTCATACATACATTCCAAATGGGTTGCTCACAACAGGTTGTTATAATTTATTAGATTTCCACTGGGAAGGGTAAATCTGGATTAAAGGGTGTGTGTGTGAAATAAGGACAGACATAGAGGCTAGTGAGTCATGGATGCTGCAGAAAATACCCATGCGCGAGGAGCACCCACCCCACAATAACCACCCATCTGGAAGAACCCTGAAGCTAAGCATTGTAAATGACTGAAGCCAAGAACAATTCCTTGGTAAACCTGAAAAAGATTAAAATGAAGCATGCAGGAGTTGGGGCCTGTGGCCGGTGCCAAAAACCAGGGTTTGTCTCTAATGGATTTCAGCTGGTCATAAACATACGAAGTTGCCTTGGTCCATCTGCTCTAGTGCAGTTTACTCTGACTGTCAGCAGATTTCCAGGTTTTGCATGGAGATTTTTCTCCATGCCTAGAATGGAAGCTGACATCCCACAACCTGAGCTATGGCACTTGTTCTTAGCTACAGGGCCTTGTGGTTTCAAATGCAAAGAAACCCAGCTTCCCTCACTCCACCTCCCCCCCCCCTTTTGCAGTCAGCATCCAGATAGAAGTAAGTCTTTTACTGGGCAAGAGCAGAGGAGACCCAGCAGCAGCGCTGAGAGTAAATTGCGCAAAGAACAATGGGATGGATACCAAAAACCAAGTGTTGGAGTGGGTGTCCTGCATGCTACTCAGCAGCAAATGGAGAGGGAAGAGGGAAGAGGCCAGACTTTAATGCTATTCCAGCTTCAACCTTAAATTGCAAAAAAAACGAAATAAACATGGGGAAATTGGGAATTTCATCCATCTGATCATGAAACTCCAAAGGGCAAAGCTGGATGGTCCCTAGTGGCTCCTTCCCAGGGGCGTTGGTGCTAAGTAGCTGGGGGTTTCAGTCCCATGGAAAGCTAGAAGGAGGTTGCTGGAACACTGATAATTGCACTAATTCATCAATCCATCGGCAAACGTAGCATCCCTTCCCCGTCGTCCCTGCCAAAGACGTGTCACCCTTCTGCTTTTGCCAAGTCTCGAAGGTCTTGGCTCGGGGTGAAGCTGGGATAGCACCAAAGTCTAGGGTCTCCTTGGCTCATAAGCTACTGCTGACTGGTGGCCCAAACCTTACAATTTTAGCTTTTTTCTAATTAAAAATGCATTTTTTTTAAAAAAATTAAAAAGTGAAAGAATTCCTGTTTTAGAAGAGCTGTGTACTTGACGGATTCTGTGTTTCTTAAATGCATGGTGTTCCTTCCAGGGGGTTTTATAGCACTTTTTAAATTTCTCCGAAGATTTTTTGGTCCCAGTTTTTATGCTACCTTCTCTCTCTCTCTCTCTCTCTCTCTCTCTCTCTCTCTCTCTCTCTCTCTCTCTCTCTCCTTTTGTTTTGGTCTCTTTCTTTCGCGGAAACAGTTCTTTGTAAACCTGCAATCTGTTTTATACCTGATGTAGACAAAATTGAAATCAAAAATTCCAGATGTTGTACATAGCTGCGGAAACAATCACGGGGAACAACTGTCATCTGGACTGTTTCCAACATAGACCATTTGTACTTGTGGTTTTAAAAAAAGAAAAGAAGCCAGGAAAAGGCTTTAAAAGCAAAATAAAAATTAAAAATAAATAAATTTAAAATCACCAACAAAGTAAAGTAACAGCCCTCTTCACCAACTCATCTGTCTCTACTAAGCTGCTCATTCCATGCAGCATGTTCCTTCTGGGTCTGTCAGTCTGTCATAACACCATTTGAAGTTTAAATAAAGTGATCTCCTGTGTTGCCTGAATGTTGATCCTCTCTGTTTGGAAGAATGCTGACAAGAACCAGAGTCCTCTCCCTTTGATCAACAAAATGGAATCATGTGGCACAAGGGATCTCAGAGTGCTGCCCACCTGGGATTGTACCATTTCAAAATGGGGGGGGGGCGTATATGCATAATGGCTCCCTACCATCAGAAGTTACATGCACATAGGTAAGTAGCACAGCCGGGAGAAGCTACGACTAGAAACAGAGACACTAGTTTTCCATGGAGATTTTGGGAAAGCATTCAGCACCATAGTTTCCCACCTTGTATTTGGAAGTGGTACAATTCAAGGACAACCTGGTTCTTTTTAACCTGGAGCTAATTTCTGGTTCCCTTGCTAGTTGCGGTTGCCTAGGGGCTGATTGTGTGTGGCTATGTGTCTGTCTTCATCCCATTACCTTCTTCTGTCCTGTAATTCAAATGGTTTAACTAACCCAGTGCTTTAGTGAAGCAAAAATGGCACTAGGGGAAAATGCAGTTCTCAGACTTGTTTCAGACCAGCCATGGCGACATCTTCTGCTGGAGGACCAGCATAATCGACAGACCCTCCTTACGTCAGGCAAGTAAATCAAGCGATAATGAGGCTGTCAAGTTTTTCTACTGTGTGTAACAGATTAGTATGGAGCTGGGGTGCAGAATCACTAGCTCTTCAGATGTTGCTGGAGTGCAGTTCCCCTTATCTGTGACTGTTGACTATGCTAGTTGGGGCTGATGAGAGGTAGAATCCAACAGTAACTGGATTCAGGGGTGGGTTCCTCCACCCCTAGCATAGAGAAAGAATTAGAAAATTTTGAGGAGGCTGGATACATCTTCCTCTTTTGTTTGATGTAGTTCCTACTTCACACCAACACTACTTTTACAAGTTTGCATTTCAGATTAAACCTAATGCTTTCATTTCAGCTGGCTGGAGATTTTGTTGCTGTTTTGTTAAAGCTCAATAGGTTGGTTTACAAATTGAATCTATGCTCTCAGAAGTAAACACGTCTGAGTTCAGTTACTCCCAGGTAACTATGATTGTACATGACTGACATAAAGAGGTCTTCCCATCATATTCAAACATGATAACCACTCCATCACTTCTTTTTATAATATATAAATTAGCAAGTGGGGTGCAACAGGGTTATGTCCTGGACCCGTAGTTCAACATACTTATAAATGACTTGGATGTTGGAATGAAGGGATGCTCAACATACCCGCAGATGAAACTGGGAGGGGTAGCTAATGCCACAGAATTGGTAATCAATATGGCCTTAACAGGTTGGAGAGCTGAGCCAATCTAACAGAATGAATGTAAGGTTATACACTTAGGAAGAACCAGTTGCACCAATGGGGGACACTTGGCTTGCCAGTAGTAGATGTGAAAAGGATCTAGGACTCTTAGTAGACCACAAGCTTAACATGAATCAACAGTGTGGTGCAGCAGCAAAAAACGTCAATTATCTTCATGGCTGCATCAACAGAAGTATAGTGTCCTGTTCAAGGGAAGTCATAGTACCACTCTATTCTGCCTTGGTCAGACCATACCTTGAGTCCTGTGTCGAATTCTGGGCACCACAGTTTAAGAAGGATATTGACAAGCTGGAACATGTGCAGAGGAGAGTGACCAAGATGAGCAAGAGTCTGGAAACCAAGCCATATGAAGAATGTTTGAGGGAACTGGGTATGTTAAACCTGGATAAGAGAAGGCTTAGAGGAGATATAATAACCATCTTCAAATATGTAAAGGTCTATCACATGGAAGATGGAGCAAACTTGTTTTCTCCTGCTCCAGGGGGTAGGACCCAAACCAATAGATTCAAGTTACACAAAAAGAGATACTGACCGACTCTTGACAGTAAGAGCCGTTTGACAAAAGTGGAATGGACTCCCTTCGAGGGTGGTAGACCCTTTCTAAGCTTACTCTATTCCATATGAAACCAACCGCTGCCCAGACCAGCACCAGACTATTGGATGAATGTTGGTTAAAAGACTCTCATCACTGTCGCCTGCCTCTTCACATTGACTAGGCTGTGGGTGATTGATTAGTCTCCATTATCTGACCATTTAGTGCATTTTGGTGTGTATTGTTCTGAGTGATTGGGTCTATTCACTGAAGAAAGTGTGTCAGCTCCGCACCAGCTCTTTATTTCCTGCTCATTGGTCACTTTGCTTGTCAGCACAACCTCATAACATCTGACAGGACTCCTCAATGACAGCATTGATCGTGTCTCATCCTTCCAAGGGAAGCATTTTTGCCAATAGGGAGAGTCTAAGACAGGGGTAGGCAACCTAGGGCCTGTGGGCTGGATGCGGCCCAATTGCCTTCTAAATCCGGCCCACAGATGGTCTGGGAATCAGTATGTTTTTACATGAGTAGAATGTGTCCTTTCGTTTAAAATGCATCTCTGGGTTATTTGTGGGACATAGGAATTCATTCATTATTTCCCCCCAAAATATAGTCGGGCCCACCACAAGGTCTGAGGGACGGTGGACCGGCCCATGGCTGAAAAAGGTTGCTGACCCCTGGTCTAAGATCTAGGCAGGCAACTCCTGCAACCCTATAGCAGAATTTGGCTGGAGCTCAGGATGTGATGATTGCTAGAGGAATATTTTATCAACAATTGCTTGCTGGCTCACAAAAAAACTGGTGGGGAGTGAGGGATCCTCAAGGTCACTATACTTAAACGGAGGTACAGATGCCGCAGTAGAACAAAATTGCAGTTCCACTGACTGTTGAAATCATTGATGACTGAGCTGATTTTAATCTACCACAGACACAAGTTGAGGTGTAACATTACCATTATTTTGGGGTGGTGGTGGGGGGCCTGTTTTGATGAGACCACTGCAATCCTATTGGGAAGCTCTGCTGAATACAAAGCATTGCACAGGTGGACATCTCTGAGGGTGATGGCATCTACCTGGTGGAGTGATTTTCCCACAGAAGTAATGCTGTTGGATGGCTTCCACTGGAAGTTAAAAATACACTTGTTTACCCAGTTATTTTCCCAATCTCCCCCAGTATTGCCTTTATATTTCCCAGCTGAATCAGTTTTGAAAATTGGATATTATTATTATTATTATTATTATTATTATTATTATTATTATTATTATTATGTGGCATTAGGTTTTATATGCCAGCCAGAGAAGTTAAAAGTGGTATATATACATATTGGACAACCTGGGGGAGGTTTTGTGGTTCTTCTGCTATGTACACCTGATATGTCTTGCCCACCACACAAATATAATTGTCATAACTCCTATGAAACTGGGTCAGTTGCAATTTAGGGCTGTGCATTCATTTCACAACAAATGAGGTGCCGAACCAGATGGAACCATTTCGTGCAATTTCATTAATTACAGAAGGAGCGGCAGGAATAATCGGTGGGTATGAATAGGGTTCTTGTTACTCCACTGGTACCTGTTCATCATCCTTTCAATGGTGTGTGTGGTGGGGGGGGGGGTGCTTCTTTTGTTTAGGGCCAATGGAGCTGCTTCCAGCGCCTCCTTCAGGCAGCTGCACCAATGACAACAAAATGAAAAAGAAACAAAAAAAGACACAATGCCTGTACGAAATGAATAACGAAAGTAATGAGATGATTAACAAGAGCAAGAGGGAATTGGAAGTGGGGAAAGATCAACATCTCTATCATAAACTGCACTGCAGCCCTACACTTGTTAGGAAGGAAGGAAGGAAGGAAGGAAGGAAGGAAGGAAGGAAGGAAGGAAGGAAGGCTCATTGTGTGTCATGCACCTTGCTCCCATGAGCTGTGTTAAGGATTGCAGCCTCAGACACAGCAGAATACTGTATAGCCATTCTGATTTTATTCCGGCAAGCTATATGTGATAAAATCATAGAATCAAAGAGTTAAAAGGGACCACCAGGGTCATCTAGTCCAATGCAGGAATCTTTCACCCAACCTGGGTCTCGCACCCAAGACCCTCTCTACCAACTGAGCTATCTCAGGTGATGTTTGAAAAGAGCCATAGACATGCTAGGCTTATTAGAGTTCACCAAAGGAATGGTAACTGCAACAAGTCTTTCCACATTCTGAATTCCAGATAAGCTATTTGGGAGTATTTAAAGAACTAGTGAGGAGTATCAGGGCCCTTTCATTGGGACTTTTCTGTTCTCATCTGCCCCCATTAACTGAAAATATACGTTGGCATTCCAAGCACATTGACAATAGGGCAAAAATAATTAGGGCTCTTCGTTCACTTTGGGCAAAGCATGAATCCAAACCAAAGAGGCTCATTTCAGAGATGTTTGGGCTACTTTGGAATCTGTAGCAACTGAGGCACAAAACTATCTTAACCAAAGAGGGGAAGACTCCAAAGAGCTGCTTTGAAGCACTGAAAAGGTATGTACATTCTGAAGCCTATTGGATGCATTTTTGAAACCTTCCCCAGCCTCTGAATTCTACAATGCAGTTCTCCAGGCGAGTAACCTGTACAAAAATATCTTAAGGTTGTGTGCATAAAATGGCAAATATTTTAAATGCCTTATATTAGGGGAAACTGCTTTGCAAAAGTATACGCATTAGAAGAAGTTGCATAAAAATAAGGCTATTGGGAGAAATGCCAACAATACTGAAATACTGCTAACTTTTCATGAGGACCTTTTCTTTCAAAAAGAATTGCAAACGGATGTGGACATGTGGAAGCTGGAGTAATGAGAAATTGAAATGGACTGTTTTGCACATCCTGAGGCTCAGGAGTTCTAAGCACCTTAGAACTGGCTCTCCTTCTTTCAACTTAGTCACCTGCATTTCATGCCAGAGCATTTTCATTTCTGCAAATAAACAAATAGAAGTTACAATGCGCGCGCGCACACACACACACACGCACACACACACACGAGAAAAATATGGTTTTGCCTGTTTGTGGTTTTCTTAATGCAGAATCTGGGTTTGTTGACATTGGGTGGAATTCAACATTGTGCTCTTCCAACCATTGCTTCAGTGGAAGCATTCCAGCTTCCCAGATAGAGCAATACCCGCTCCCCTGCTCCCCCAAACCTGTTCTGGGGTTTTCTTCTGACACCACCACCCTGAGCCAATTTCTGAGGGCGCAGGGCATGTGGAGAATTTCCCATTCCACAAGCAGAATTATTTGTGCTGGGCTTCCACTGACGGATCTGTTCACAGCACACCAATTCACACTTTATGTGGCGGACTCGCCTAACCCATAAATATGTGCCAATGAGCTACAGTCAGCTACACTCCCGGTGGCGTATTCCTGGCACCTACACACGTTGGCATGTAAACTCGCATTCTAGGGGGTTTGTGGCAGCAAGCATAGGTGAAAACACATGTGCTTTATGAAATTTGAATCCACCCTCTAACGTGCCTAGCCATGGCTCTTAGTGGTGCTGCTAACAGATTTCATGGCTGTTAGCTTTTGCATTGCTGTGAGCATATGTATTCAATAATTTAAAGCCCAGTTGTATTTTCCAATGAATGACTTGTAAGCTGAAATACTGTAGTGTGAACCCCACTTGGACTGCATACAAGTGAATTAGGAATTTATACCTTGCAGCCAGCAGATGGCACCATAGCTATTTGGAACTGACCCAGCTTCTTGCACCTTGCTTGGATAAATTCGGTGATGCAACAACCTCTAATAATAAATCTATCTGGAAGAGAGACAGAGCAGTGTTCAAATTACATGACCTAACCCTGCTATGTTCTGGATTGTCCTTCTCTTACAGCAGACTGCCCTTACTTCTTATAAGCTTTAGAATTGTTCCTGGTTGCTTCTCTTCAATAGTTTAGTGTTTTCTCATGGCGTGTGTGTGTGTGTGTGTGTTTGTTCTGGGTACAAAAAGGAGATCCCTATTGCCTGCAGGAAAGAAGCAATCACTGCTATGAATTAGAGGATCTGAATTTATATGCTCCAGGCTCTAACAGCAGTGAGCTAGGGTCTAAATGGCCTAAGGATAGTCAACAGAGACCCAGCATTGTGCTTTGTCTCAGTTAGCAGCAAGGGGTACAATATAAATGTCCCGGTGTATCAAAACCTGTTTTGCACATTGATAGGACTTGCCATGCCATGGAGTCTTTGGAGACATTCGTATAAAAGCTAAGCTGCTTGTTAGCTGCTGCACCTTTTTTTTAAAAAAAAAAAAGTCTTGTTAGCTAGATCGTACAATGTCCTACGGAGGAACCCAGTGTGTGCTCCAAGTTGATCAAAACGAATGGCAGCAAAATAGCTGCCTTGGCTAAAAAAAAGTCAAAAGGTTTTGCCCATGCTGAAACAAATGCCCCTGCTGTTGCAGGTGGTTTTCATGTTCTTATATCAAAGGCGATCCTGCGAAGCTATCAAACACAGGCAAACTGTAATAACACTCTTCTATGACTGTAGTAGCTAGGTTATCTTTTCTTCCATAGTTTTTTAAAAATAAAAATATGACAAGGCATATAGCACCAATCCAACTCTATTTCTAGGGTCTCCAATGTGGCATTTTTGGGGACCAGGGTGCGCTCTGGCATCCCCTTTAGTACCCACCAAGTGCCTTCGCCCCTCTGCATTTTTTATTTTAATTGAGAGCTTTTCTTCTGTTTGGTAGGGGACTATTGTGATGGTTGTTTTTTTTTAATCCGTGTTTTATTTGTTTGAGAGGATAGGCATTTTGCCTCCTTGGGAAGGGTTCAGAGCATCATCAGTTTTTATTCTGTGAAATGGGTAGTCTCTGGTGCCTCCTAAAGTTTTGTAGATCTCCAAATGTGGCCTCTGCAACCAAAAGGGTTGTAGCCTCTACTGTAGTTACATGCTATAATTAGTGGTCATGGCCCTGATAAGGAATACGTATCCATCCATCTCAAAAAAATGCCTCCTCCAGCCCAGTGGGGTCTGGGCAAAGCACTGTGGTGCCAGTATCTATTTACACCTGCACCTGTTATGTATGTAGAAACTTGTTCCTCCACATATGTTATCCTTGGCCAACTAACTACTCTTCCATCAACCACCACACAGTGCTTTCATTGACACAAGAAGCTACTTTAAATGCAGCAGACCAGTCCCTTGATGTTTCAACTGTCGCACCCTTAATTCATTTCCAAATCCTGCTGATTGCCAACACCTGTTTATCGAAGATCTTTCAAGCCATCCTAGCTAAGAGAAGCTTATAGCCATACCTCATGCCCTCTCACAAAATAACTACTGAGAACTTCAGGTGAGTATTGCAGCATGAAACCACCATGTTCCAACATATCAAGAGTTTCAATGCTATCACTTGTGGATTGGACTGCGACAAATGGTTTTTAGAGCGTTCTATGTGTTAAATTCCATTCTTAAGGAAATCAGCCCTGAGTGCTCACTGGAGGGACAGATCCTGAAGATTGAGGGCACTAGGAGAAGGGGACGACAAAGGACGAGATGGTTGGACAGTGTTCTCGAAGCTACGAACATGAGTTTGACCAAACTGTGGGAGGCAGTGCAAGTCTTAAGTGGCCTAACAATGCTAGGATGTTTATGTCTCCAACAACTGTTTTGTGAATTACTGTTGTTAAGTAGGTTGGCTGTTCTTTTCTGCATTCATTTGACTTCACTTTTTACAATCCCTCTCCCCACAAACTACACACACACAACTCAGGATAACACTTCATGAAAGCATACATTCCACAATAGATTTGTTAGGTGCCACAAGCCTCTTTGCTATTTTCATTGGTTGTTAGATTACCATGTAGCCTTTTTCTCTGTGGCTTGGGGGTGTGGGGTGTGCATTTGGTTGTGATTAGAAGTTGTGACAGTTCCATGTGACCTTCCTCAGTGGCCTGCCCCATCTGTCAGTGTTTTTGCCGCCCCTGTGACAGAGTCGAGTGCTGCCTCTGCACCTTCCCATGATTGAAGCCCTGGAGGCTGGATGATGGATGGCCTTCTCTTTCCACATTTCTTCTTCTGGGCTCAGGACTGACACCATGAGATTGAGCAGCAGGCTTGTCCCTTCCTCTGCCTACATTATCCATGACAATCACTGTGAAATTAAGGCTGAGGTTGATGGCTGCATCTCCCAGGGGGTGGAAACCAATATGGCGCACTGAGCAATGGAGAGGCAGATGCTTGGAGCTACTGGATGGTTAACTATGGAAAGCAGGGTGGTCAGATGCAAAAGAAGACTGCAGCACCTTTAACAGTTGTAATAGAAGGCGGTGGGCAGGATTTCAGCAAGCATCATCATCATCATTATGATTATTTATTCCCCACCCATATGGCTGGGTAGCCCCAGCCACTCTGGGCAGCTTCCAACACATATAAAAACATAATAAAATGTCAAACATTAATAACAACAATAATAACAATCTGATCCAATACAGATCCAACCACCCTCCTCCACCAGATAGGCTTATGGGATAGATCTCTTATATGGCAGCTGAAACCAAGTAGTTTACCAGATCCAGAATAAATAAATGCTCCCACTGCTCCCTGTTGGGTATCTGAGGTGAGATTTAGCAGAAGTTCCTCCAATTCCAGGCACCACGCAGAGGCAGCTTAAGATAGGTGTTTTTGTTTTGGAAAACTTTAGCCCTTTAATCAAAGGCCTTTTTGTTGTTGCTTCCTCGGCTATTGCCTCCAGCCTTGGCTTCTGTTTCATGCTGGTCTGCTGGAAACAAAGCACATGTGATAACAGTCAGCCAGAAAAGGTAGTCTTGTTCTGATGCATGACTTTGTGACGCATGGGGTGCAAAGCCCACATGGTACCATGCGCACCAAATTCTCGAGGGGGAGGCAGATAGTGCGTTTGCACAGAAATTCAAAGGCACTTCAAAATCTTACAATGGATTAACTTTTGTCTAAGTTCAGTTTATGAATTATGACAGTTTCAGTTGACCCAGGCTCCCTTGCATCCACTAGAGGGAACAAGGATGCGAAGAGCTTCAGGGAGGGTGGCTGTGCACTTGAGTTAATTGAAACCAACAGTGAAGTCCCAGACTCATTAATATTAGCAGTGCTGACTTTGTTAAACCCTGTTGGGCTGATCTTTCCCATTAGCTTATAAAAACAAGAAATAGGTTATTGCAAATCTTGGGTTGGCTGCTCGTTTCACTGTCTGGGTGGGGTTGGGAGGAAAGCTAAGAAGCTTGCAGCAGTCCACTATAGAAATCAAACAAAGTAAATTGCATCCAACTCACTAGGCCATTAAAAAAAAAGATGTATACATATTCTATCAAATTCTAATGGGCAATACAATTTAATGATGTAGGTAGCATTACTTGCTATAACTAGTCTTTCCCCCCTATAGTTAACTATCTTACCTACAGGAATAAGAAAGGGGTTAAAAACTTCTCTTTGCATATCTATTGGGAGGCAAAGGCTCTAGCCCAGAGTGAAGCACATGTTGGACGTGTGCATAGGGTCCCAGATTCAATGCCTCTTGTCTCCAATTGAAACGTATTTGGTGACAGAGCTGGGAAAGTTGTTTGCATGTGACCTTGGAAAACTGCTGCAAGCCCCCAGCCTAGATAGGTAAAGGTAAAGGGACCCCCGACTGTTAAGTCCAGTCGTGAACGACTCTGGGGTTGCAGTGCTCATCTCGCTTTACTGGCCGAGGGAGTCGTCGTTTGTCCGCAGACAGCCAGCATGACTAAGCCGCTTCTGCAGAACCAGAGCAGCGTATGGAAAGGCCGTTTACCTTCCCACTGGGGCAGTACCTATTTATCTATTTGCACTTTGATGTGCTTTCGAACTGCTAGGTTGGCAAGAGCTAGATAGACCATTGATTTGGTTTCATTTAAGTGGTGTTGTGTACAGTATATCTCTCAATTTTGAGCAGATGTTAAGAAACGGGCGGGAGGATAAGCAAGATTTTCCATGGCTAGGAGGTGCCCTGCAAAAGCCCTTGCCCCGCCACATAAGTAACAGGAGTTGAGAAAATTGTGTTTAATGTGCATAATTTATAGAGATTACAAAATTTGGGATTGACTTTGTGCTGGCTGGTGCAAAATGATTTTTAAAAAACACATCACACAGTTCCGAGTATGGCAGCAACTCCTTCACTAATACAGTGTGAGAGATGGAAGCAAATTAGGAGTCCAGTGTTTAATCAGTAAGTTGGTTAGCTGATCAGTTAAAAAAAATTAGTAGCAGGACATTCTTATATACACTTTCCAGGGAGTAAGTCCCATTGAGCTCAGAGTACACATGTATTGTACTGTAAAATAGTACCTCCAGTTCATCAGGCAGTGTGTGTGTGTGTGTGTGTGTGTGTGTGTGTGTGTGTGTGTGTGTGTTTATGTTTGCAGAGAGATAGATATGAGCCATAAATGGCAAGCACAATTTAAAAGAAGCCATCTCCCTTCTCTCACTCACAGGAAGGTTTTCTCATCAAAGATCCTGCCTGCTCTGACAAGTGTGTGTGTCACTTAAAACCAAAGGAAGTATGCTTCATACTCCAGAAAGACTGTTTTACAAAACATATGTTTACTGAAACGTATATATGATTAATGGATACAAACATATTTATTGGGGTTGCAGCCCTAGTACAACCCCAGGTGATTGAAAGCCCCCTCCATGCATGGCAAGGCTTCCTTGTTCTCTCCTCTGAAGTGGAATACTTTGCAGGCACGGATTCTGTCTGGTGCCTGCAGCAATGCTCATCAAGGCAAGCAGGAAAGTCTTTGTGAGAATGGTGCACAGCCTTACATAAGTCTCTAGACTTGGGATAGCTCTCCAGTGAAAAATCAATGAAGTTATATATTTTAGAATCTATTTGGGCCTCTGGAAAGGTTTCCTTCTTCCCAGCCTGGACAACAGTCAGGCAAAATGGCAATCAGCTCCATAATTTGCTGCCTGTCAACCTCTAGAAGACCACCACACTTTAGAAAGGCTCTGAAGACTTGCTTGTTTCAGGCAGAGCTCTCTCTCTCTCTCTCTCTCTCTCTCTCTCTCTCTCTCTCTCTCTCTCTCTCTCTCTCTCTCTCTCTCTCTCTCTCTGTGTGTGTGTGTGTGTGTGTGTGTGTGTAGCTTTATTGCTCTCAGAAATGGATGAACTGGGGATTTTATATTCTGGGGTGGGTAGGTGTATCGTTCCTGCAGGCTCGTTTAGCTTGCAGTGCTGAGGTGCTTCTAGAAGTAACCTTGTCTTTTGTATTTATATTTTCTATTTCTGTTGTGTTTTGGAAATTTTTATCATGTAAGGCTGCCTTGAGGGAGCTTTGCTTGGAAAGGTGGCCTAGAAATGTTTTTTAAATTGTATTTTCAGTTTTGGTCACTGTATCCTTCAACTGGAATTAATTATGCACAACACAAGGATTGTCAATCATTCAATCATTCAATCAATCATTCAATCAATCCAGAAAGAGTCTCTGCAGAGGAAACAACCCACTGTCTGAAATCAGTAAGGCCCTGATCCACTGAAAACCTAAACCACACGCTTGAGCTTCTGTGACTGTAACTGACTGGTGCAATTATTTACAGACAGGTGAGTTTAAAATATTTTGTATCTGTTCCCAAGCACCACAAACACCAGCTTCCTTTTCCTGAAGAAGGTTCACCCCTGGAAACAGTATACCTTTTGCTTTATAGCTCAACTTACACCAAGGCCCCAGGGCAGCCGAAAGCAGTTTTATCTGGGAAGCTTAAAGGAGAAGCTTCCCAGTTCTTAGGGGGTTCATTTTTATTAGGTATTATGCCAACATTGCTTAAATGGCTCAATACCAACCATGACTGACCACTTGGTCCCCTCACCTCTCTGAGAACTGTCAGCTATAAAATTCCAATTCCTGCAAATGAAACCATTATTTATATGAATCTACTCCATTATAATTTGGCTCGATCGTTTTTGGCAACTGACTGAGAAGGAGCTTTAAGAAGTCTGCAGAGTGGGTTCGCTTTGTGTTTTGTGAATTGCCTGTGGTCACCTAAGTCAAGCAATTCCCATGTGCTAGATTAAGGTATGCTCATAAGTGATGAGAGTCTTTTGTTGCCAGGTGATTGGCAGCAGCTGTTCTGGCAGTCTGGCACAAGTGATTGATGACAGCAGCTCCCGTCCTGAGAGCTGATTGGTGGGTCCCAAACTAGGACAAAAAATCATTTGTCGCTCTCTCTCCTTGATGAAATACACAGGAAATGCTAGCCTAAATTATTTCCTTTCCCACTATACCACTTTCAAGTACCCAAAGTCCCCTTCACAGGGCTGGCACTATTACCAGTGAGGACCTTCCCTTAAGGCTCCGGGCTCTCATCTCAGTGGAGGAGTGACAAGATAAGCCTTCCCTTTCCCTGCTGCTGCCTTTGGAGTGTGAATCAGCCCCCCCCCCGCCCCCATCCCTCTAATTCACCAAGGAAAAGCAAGATATGTAGCTGCTTGCTATGTTTTTAAGTGCACATCTAGTTTTGACTCCAGGGCATTAGATGCAGGGAATACTGCTGTTAATCCAGGCAAATGTTCCAACCTGACTCAGAGGTGATTATAATCTTTCCAGGCCAGGCAGATCCAAAAGGGGCGTGTGTATGTATTCTGGAGTCAAGGAACCTTATGCTTCCTACTCTATCCTACAGCTTCATTACCCACCCATCCCCCACATTGGGACAGCAGCAGGCATGATGAGGGTTTCTGGTTTTAGCAGAACCTGTTCTTTCCGTGATGCTCTTGCCCTAAGCCCTTAGACGAGGCATCCCCAAACTGCGGCCCTCCAGATGTTTTGGCCTACAACTCCCATGATCCCTAGCTAACAGGACCAGTGGTCGGGGAAGATGGGAATTGTAGTCCAAAACATCTGGAGGGCCGAAGTTTGGGGATGCCTGCCTTAGACCTAATTTCAAACCAAAGGGTAATTACTATTTGTTTCACTTCCTTGGCTCACATTTTGCCCTTGTTAGCCTTGCTTCTCCCATTCTTCACCTCTCTTGTTGTCACAATTAAAATTTGAGGCTCCAGTCCTATAACCATTTAACTGAGAGTAAGCCTGTTTGAATTCAGTATGGATTATTGCCTCTGACTCTGAATAGGATTGCTCTGCAAGCCTCCTTGAGTAGATGCTACTCTGTAAATTGCCTTGAATTCATCATCATGGGGGGAAAGAGTCCGTCTTCAATTGTAGATTTTCTCTCTTGCCACCAAAAGGCTGCTGTGGAATCTTCTTTCCAGTACAACACAGTAGGAGCTGGAGGTTGGGTTGGTAGAGGAGGGGTGAAGATTGAAGAAACCCCGGAAGCATCCTAGCAGAAAGGCAGACATTTGTCCAACAAAGGGATGGAGAAGGAGTGTCTTTCCAAATGTTTCTGGACTACAGCTGCCATCATTCTTGACTACTGGCCATGTTGACTTTAGCTCATTGGAGTTGGAATCCAGCTACATCTGGAGAGCCACATGTTTTCCCCACACCTGTTACACCTGCTTTTTGAAGGCCAGCATTTGTGGGGAGTGATACTTCCCAACTTTATCAGATAAGATTATCCAAGCTGCATCAGTCGATGCTAGCCATGATGGCTGTGCTCTTCCTTCATCATCAGAAGCAGTATGCTTCTGGAAGCCACAGGAGGAAATAATGCTCTTGTGGTTGCATCCTGCTTGCAGGTTTCCCACAGGCATCTGGGTAGTACTGTGAGAACAGGATGCTAGATGGGCCATTGGCCTGATCCAGCTGGCTCTTTCTTATGTTGTTATCCACATATGCCTTATCCATTAAATGCAAACAGGAAATATTAGGTGGAATCCTTCAAATTTTGATGACTGAGTTTTTGTTTTCTTAGTGAACAACAAGATCTGAAGTGCACTCTTTGTTATCTTGGCAAAGGTTCCAGTGACTTAAGCCAAAAGTGTAGTTTCTGTATTGGGAATGCTAACAGATCATTATTCCTACTCAGCTAATCAGTGACGAGCACTGTTGCACTCATTCTGACAGTCAGTTGCACTGCATATACTTGCTGGAAAATGTACTATCAGTGAAGTCTCACATCTGATATTCAGCACAAATTGCTGTACAGATTTTCACAGTAGCATACATGAAGGCATCCCCCCCCCCTTATTCTTATTTCTAATAAGACCTTGGAAATGTAGAAATGAGAAACCTATCTTTGTGGAAAGGATTGTTGGGGGGGAATTATTAAAAAGATCTATGTGAGTTATTAAGGGATATTAATTAGAATTTCAAACTTCATTTGTATTTTCTCTTCCTACTATTATTGTTAGTCCCAATGAGATATATTTAAGTGTTTGGCAAGCCACATGAGATAAATTTATATCCCCCAACTTCACACCTCTTCAAATCTTGAGTGTCCCTGTTCTATTCCCTAGGATGTGTTCGCAAACTTTTATCAATGCAACTTGTCTTTTGGTTCATTTTCTCAATTCTTTGTATTGTGTGTGTGGTCCCCGACTCAGGGTTAAGGAGTGGTCAACATGCATACGAAGGTATGATGAAGTTGATTAGTTGATGATGGCTCTGTGTGAAAGGCAGTGAAGATTTCCTAGGGTGGGAGGCTGGGAGAAGAAAGGAAAGCTCCTAGATGAGAGCTGGAGGGCTAACCTTTCTCTGTGTGGGCCAAGCTAAAGTTTACCTGTGAAGGAGGACTTATATTCTTCCCCCTTCTCTTTATCTCTTGGCTCTTTGTTCTTATATTAGTTCGTTCTTTTATTGTAACATATTATGAAAAGTCTAAGGAAAATATTTCTAAAAAAAGAGAAAAAGGAAGAAAAGAGGAAAGATGAAGAGGGAAAGGGGTCAGGGGAAGTGGAAGGGGGAGAAAAAAACAACAACAGGTGTCATACTCATATCCTACTCCTGTTGTTTATAAAACTATTTGCTCTAGTACCATAGCTCTGCCACTATTTAACTATTAGAATTCTACAGCGGATAAGATAATTCCCAGAAGGCAGAAAATTCCCTGAAAACAAAGGCCAGTTTTTGAACACTTAGAAACCAGAAATCCATCTCCACAAAACCCACTAGGGCTTTTGCTGTCCCCATTCCATCCATTTTGGTGTCTGGTGCTTTGTTTCAAGATCCTGGCAGTTAAAAATAAAAGCACGAAGGACATTTCAGTGAGAAGGCAGAGGAGGAATAGGTGGCTTCTGATAAGAAAATTCAGCCACATGCTGAAGAACAAGGGAAAGGCTAGAGGCTGCAGTTCCAGGTAATCAAGGACAATTAAATAGGGAGTGATGGAAACCAGAACAGCAGCAGACCACGTAGTAAATGTGTCACTGCAGAAAAACAACAACTATGGATCAAGGTTGTTGGGTCAGGGCGTTAGGCCCTAACCCAGCAAGCTGGAATCTTTCCTTTAGGAGGAGTGCTTTTCAGGCTGAGCAGAGCAGGTCCTTGAACAGGTCCATATTACTGATAACGGTAATATGAAACAAGAGAAACATGTTCAGGTAAATTCCTCTGGTGACCATAATGGTTTCTCATGGCAGACGTAGGGTAGGCTGCCCTTCTTTTCCTTTGTGTTCCTCGATCCCCTGGTTTTGGCATGTCAGTATGAGGGATGGAATGGGAAAGCCTCATCAAAACACAGCAAAATGAGAAACTGAAGTTGACACATCCTTCCATCCCTAGCAGCGAGTAGTAGCTCAAAGGAACAAGTGTCTTGTACAGAGTGGCTGAGGTTTCAGTCATTGCACTTAGGTAAGTGGGGAAAGGGTTGGTTCATGGCTGTTATGGTATAAGGGTGGGCAGCGTTGATTCCTGGCTGCCAGTAGGATGGCACATTCTCTCTCCTCTCTCTCTCTCTCTCTCTCTCTCTCTCTCTCTCTCTCTCTCTCTGTCCCTTGCATCGACCTATGTGGATGTCTAATCTTTGGCAGGAAAAAAGTTTTGAACCGTTGTCCCTCCTCCTCCGCACAATGCAGTGAGGCATTTACAGATGCTTGGGAAAGGAAAGCTACGGATTCTCACGGTCTGCTCTCAGCTCAAGATTTACCGATGGTTGTACCCTCGGCGCTTGTGCCGAAAGAAGTGCTGCATGTTCTGCCTAGGTGCAATATGATGGACTATTTCACAGTGAAATATGATGGGCCTATTAATAATTGCTGTCTCCTAGTCTGACCTTGAATGGCGCTCCGGTGAAATCCTTGTTAAGTTTCTTTCCCCTTTATTTACAGCTGGGAGTGCACAGAACAATTCGTTTCCTGCTGCTGCCTGTGCACCGGTAGTATGAAGACCCGTAGCATATCAATGCATAATCACTGAAATTCTTTTTGCCCTCTTTGGGCTATTGATGTAACGGCTTCCTGCTATGAAGCATCTCTCTCTCTCTCTCTCTCTCTCTCTCTCTCTCTCTCTCTCTCTCTCTCTCTCTCTCTCTCTCTCTCTCTCTCTCTCACACACACACACACACACACACACACACACACAGCCTTTCCCCTCCATCCATGCCCCCCAACCCGCTGCCACCGCAGCTGACTTAGCAGGCTCCCCCCGCGCCGCCCCCATTGATCAAGCAGGCGTCCCGCTCTCCTCCTCGCCTGCTTCAGACTGCAAAGCTCAGCAAGTCTCACTGCGGGCGCTTGGAAAGGAGTTGGGATAGAGGGGAGGGGCTAAAACCACCCTCCAGGGTTGGATAATGAACTGCACCACAGAGGCGGAGGCGGAGGAGAGAGAGAGAGAGAGCCCCTTCTCAATTAATGCAGGAGCTTTATTCTATTGAGCCACCTCTCCGCCAATGAGGTTGGAGCTCCGCAGAATACGGCGACGTACGGGAGCCCTGGAGGGGCGGGTGGGAAAAGCAACTGCAGCATTTGAGGGACTGACCTGGCGGCTCGAAGTCTTCTGCCCGCCTTGGACTCTGTGTGTGCGTGTGCTGACGCTTGTGTGTATCTGTGTGTCTCCGCAACGGCGAGCGAGTAAGTTTCACTTTCCTTCTTGTTCTTTGCTTGCATCTGTGTCCGAGGATGTACTTCGGGGTGCATCAGAAACCAGACCTTCCCCTTTCCTCCCGCCTCTTCTGGTGATTGATCGTTCCCTAAGTAGTAGCGGGGCTCTGGGACAAAAAGGTTTGGCGAACGCAAGGGTGGGGAGAGAAACAAGATTAACGCAACAAAACGCCTCCCCTCGCTTTTAAGTTTACTGCAGCAAGTGGAGTTATTTAGAAAAGCTAGTGGGGATCTCCTCGTCAGCTTTCTGCAGTTGAGCAGAGAATTCGCTGGCCGTGGTGCTGACCGGACGATGCTGACCAGATCGTGTTTGGCCAGGAGTGCTGAACGGACAGCTCCCCGTGGTTTGGCGGCGGTTTGGCGCAAGGCATCTTCCCTTTCAGGGTAGAGTACAGTATTATGGAGATCCATGATAAAAGTGGCCGGTGATTTACTTCTGATTGGAGCAAAAAAGAAAGAAAGCGGGCTGTGCCTTAGAATATAAACATCTAAGCAAACAGCAACAACAAAAAAGACCCCATCCGTGTTTGTTCCTAATGATCCCAGGGAAGAGTCTCAAGATACCATTACCTGGTGTGCGTGCCCCCACCTCTCCTTCAAGGTTATAATCCAGACAGATGCAGAGGAAGAGGGTCATGCAAGCAGAGACACCAAAGTGGAGCAATTAGCATATGCACACACATGTATGCACATACTGCACAACACGTTCTGTTTCAGGACATGCTGCAATCTGAAAATGCTGCCAATTGGATGGTATGTGCACAATAGGTTTATATGCACCTGATCTGCAGCACGTCATATGTAGATCCCACTAGTGCACTCAGATACTGGTGCAATGTGCTGAATACAGAGCTGGGTTCCCTGGAGGGAGTCCATCGCTAACTTTCCTGATGCAGGAACGGAAAGGTTTCAGATTTCAGATCTAATGAATATGAGGTCTAAAGCATAACAAGAACCCACCTTTGGAGTGGGTTGGATTCATTGCATTGTGATTCAATGCAAGAAGTCAGTCTTTTGGGATATGGAGCCTTTGTATTTCAAATCTGTGCCTGTCCGCAATGGTTGAGGCAGGGAATCACTCTCCCTGACATTGCTTAGAAGAGGTGCTGACTCAGCTCTCTCTGCTCCTGCTCAGCAGGGTAAGATGGTTCCCAATAGGGGAAAACAAACTGGGAACAGAACAATCCACTGCACCAAAAGGCAGATGCATCAATGTCTAAACACTGACCAATAGGGTCAGGTGTGAGAAAGAGGAATTGAGAGGGAAGGAGAGAACCTGCAAGGAAAAGAAGGAACCACTGTGTGTGGCATTCTGGGGCATGTAAATTAAAGTGGCCTTTCTACCTGGGTGGAACTTGCTGTTAGTAATATGTGATTGTGTGCACAGGTAGACAGCCATGTGGCAGAGAGCTTAGCATGAAGTGGGTGGTATTTATGGTGAGCCCACATCTAACTCCATGAGTGCAATTGCTGAGGAGAGGTCATGAGCAATCATGGATAGAGCTGCCAGCTCACTGCATGCACTGCCCAGTTTACACAAACCTATCTCCACCCGGCCTTTTACCTCTGCCTCAGTAAGTGTGAACTGCCTCTATATTTTAGTGAAATGAGCTCTGTGATAGAGATAGGGGGAGCTTTGGGATTTCAGACAGTTTATATCTTCTGGGAGGGTTTTTTTGGGGGGGAGGAAATGTAACTGTTGGCTGGCTCTCTGAGGGGTACTGCAGAATGAGAACTCTGGGGATGAGTCTGCTGATTCTTGGCTGGCTGGCACAGGGCAAGTCACTTTCCAAGCTCCCAGTCTATTATAGCTCTGGAGTGCTTACAAGATGAGATGGGAGATAACGATTTTCCAGCTCCTGAGTCATTAGCTCCGTCTGTTCCTGATAAGGCCTTGCTCACCCTTCTTGCTGCAGTCTCCTTTTGGAACACACGCACAGCCTGAACCCGTTTGCTGTCATTTACTCCAGACCTAGATGGCCTCGTTATATGGGTGTCAAGGCTGCTTTGCACTCTTAAAAGTGCAGGTCTGAGCAGCATTAGACGCTTGCCAGTGCTCCTGGGTTAACTTTTCTGTTCCTGCCATTGGTTCAGTGTGAGTCTTCTTCCACTGCTATACACCACACTGCTAGCTATAATGGGTCTGCAATAGTTCTGTGTGCCCTTTTTGGATGCTACAATGCTGGGGGGCTCCTTGCAAAATGATTGGGGTTTTTCTAGCAGCAGATAATCCCACGGAAATTTTACATAAAGCAGGAAAGAAAAGACTTTGTGGAGAGGTCCCCGGAAGGCTTTGGTGCAGCTGCTGCATCCATCCATTGCCTCTGTAGATGGCTCCCTCTGGACTGCTTCATCATACATGAGATTTCCCCCTAGATAGAGAGCATTTCTCTGTGTGGGTGGTGATGGAATAAATCTATCACTACTGAAGTGTGCATTGATTTTGCTGTGAGAACACGGATCAAGAAACTGTCATGTGTGAAGCACTTTTTTTTAGAGTGTAAGCTTTGCAGCTATTGATATTGTATGGGTGGGGTGGTGACATAGGAATGTGAATGGCCTAATACTCAATGCTGACCTAGAGGCATGAATGTCTATGGAGTGTGTACGCTGTATGTAGTTCAGACACAGGATGAGGAGTATGTCTATCCTTGCGTTAGGGATCTTGTCATGTGTTTTTCTATATTTTTGTTGACCTCAGTAAATGTACATGGGTGGCTGTAAAAATGAAGCTTGGAATGCAAGCTAGTGTGTGCCAGGATATCCAGGATTTTCCATGTCCTATTGTGATTACAGGTTTTTAATGGACATGGAGAGGCCGGGTGCTAAGGGGTATGTGCTTATGGGTGTGTTATGTGATATTTGGTGTGGATTTGAGAATGGAAGTCATTGGAGGATCCCGCTATTGGAGATAACTGAATGCAAAAGCATTTAATGAGAATGTAACTGTCAGGGGAGCATCAATGAATGCTGTAGTTTATGCCCCTATGGCATAAAGTTCAGATGAAAAATCACTAAAATGGACAAATGTTGTGTGAAAGTCCTTTCAAAGCACAATATTCTCTGAAGCTAGCTGGCATGGGAGAGTCAGCATAGTCATCAAGGAGACTGAGTCATCCTAATTTATACACCATCCCTTTCTACTGCAGGTATCCCCATTCAGTTATAACTTGCTTGTAATGCTGGGGATCATGGTAAACATCCAAGTTGAAAGTACGTTCATGATATTTGTTCCCTATGCGTAAAAGCCATTCCGTCCAATGTGGTTCTTGAGGAGGCCGTGCTGTTGTAAGTGGTTGCCTGCACTGTGGCATTCTGGAAACTGTCCATTTTTGAACAGGGCAATGAAATTAGCTCTAAAGATGAAATCCAGTGACATCTAGCTCTGTAGCTATTCTAAACTACTTTCCTCCAGTGTTTTGTTTTAGTCGTTTCCACCCTGGTGTTTCTCCCACAGCAGTGTATCAAGCATGGAGGCCAGAAGGTGCTCCAGGCTTCCTCTGCAGCCTGGATCTATGCCCCATCAGTGTTCAGCTGGCTAAGTAAATCAGCGTTTACAATGTCTTTATCACCATCCTGTTGGTAGCAGACATAGATCACCTGGCAGTGTGAGTGACTCACTTTAGAATCCCAGAGCCTTTTGAAATACAGCTACTGCTATATTGCAAGAACAAATAGGGGAAATGAAGCATGGGAGTCAATGGTCATTTCCCCAAAGCTGTCTAAAAAGGTATTTCCTCTTGATATCTGCTGACCCCTTCTGCTCTGGCTTCAGCAGGCTGACTCCAATGGTCAAGAGAAGCCTCCTGGGAGTGTGGGGAAACCTGGCTGCTTGGCATACATGATAGTGTCATGCCATGGGGTGGGGGGTGGGGTGATGAATGTCTGCATGGAATGAGGGAAAGCATTCATTCTCTGCAGACCACAATTGCATGTTCTTGAAATATGTCTGTGTGGCCAGGAAATTAGCAGCAGGAGAAAAGGATCAGCATATGCTAATACCCCAGGCTAAGGCAGAAGACACTGAGCAACTTCTATTCAATGAGCAGGCCCCAGGCAAGAACTGGAATAAGCAGACTGGGGAGGAAGAGATGGTTCTTTTGGAGGCCTCTCTTTGCAATACCAGGCACCTTGGCCATAACTGAATGGACTGAACTTTTGTATTGTGGCCATGAAGATGATGATGGTGGTGGTGGTGGTGGTGATTTATTTATATGCTGGGTTACCCCAGATACTCCATGTGGCTTCCAACAAATTAAAACACATAGAGTTTTATACCAAAAGGTCAGGTCTTAGTGTTGCAGGAGAAGCACAGTTTGTATCTTTGGCTCGCTATCAGGCATCTGTCAACTCAAAGTCATTAACTCACTCATCCCTTTCAGATAAAAAGGGAAGAAGGACTTTGACACATGTGACAACATTCTGGCATGTTGCTGAAGTGTGAATGGGACTCAATGGCTTTTATCAAGCAGCTCAAGACCCAACTATTTAAGGTCATGTAGTGAACAATATAGAGAGGTGTTTTCAAGTATTCAGCAACAACAACAACCATTCATGGTAGTGGAAGAATCTGAACTACAATTTAGCAGCTCATTATAAACTTCAACTAATGATCTGGGCAGTGTATCTCCCAATACCAGAAGCTGCGGGTACACAACTATGGAGAGCTGTTGCCTTTGCACTATCCTTGTGAATTTCCTGGAGGTATTTAGCTGGCCCCTTTTGATGTAAGGATGCTTCACAAATCAAAGCCTTTATCTGAACCAGCAGAGTACCCCTTACTCTGATCAATGCTATACTTTTAATACTTAATAATTAGAATGGTTTTTGATACTGTATATTATATAGTTTCCTTTAACCTGCCTTTTGCTCTGTATGTTGATTGAGTAACAAATCCTGGCTGACCCATTGATTGCATTTCTTATGTTCTGATATACTTGCTGCTACAACCCTCAGCCTGTATGTAGCTGATAGCTTTCTTTTGCTTGGCATTTTGATGCAAGGGCATTTTGTCTTAATAGTAAGGATCAGCACGTAGCTTTGTATGATGACTGAGCACCTCCTGCTTTTGTACAGTTGGCACGTATATGATCCAGGTACCTGCATTCATCTTGGGAGACCTAGAATTCTGGACACACATCTCTTTCCTCCTACATTCCACAAATCCTGCCACCACTGCCCAACAGTTCCTATCAGCATCACTCATGGCTACATAGCTGTGTCGGCTTGCAAAAACTTCCTAAGAGCCACACTATTTCCCCATGGTGGTCTGAGTATATTCCA
Organism: Zootoca vivipara; assembly: GCF_963506605.1. Taxonomy (NCBI): domain Eukaryota; kingdom Metazoa; phylum Chordata; class Lepidosauria; order Squamata; family Lacertidae; genus Zootoca; species Zootoca vivipara. The sequence goes on along the minus strand of NC_083282.1, from coordinate 64,129,608 downwards.
AAGGTTAGAGACAGATAGATGCCAACAGCAACAATATATGTGGGTCTCCTGGAGCCTGTTAAACAGTGTTTTATTAGACATATGCACTTTTTTTTAATTCCCAAAGCAAATGATCTCTTTGGGTAGATAGACAGGGTGTTGTTTCTTCCTTGCTTGCTGCAGATTCCCCTCTCCCTGCTGCACCAGAAACGGTGTGTATGGCAGGGGGTCAGCTGCCATCTGCTGCATCATGTCTCACCAGTTTACATCATTTGCTGAGATCTCTGCAGTCTTTGTACTGCAATAAGAACCAGTAGTGTTTTGCAATGGCTGTATGTCATGCATTTTATCTCCACATTCTCAAGCACTTGTTTTTACAGTTGGAAATGACTAAGGTATAGAGTGTCACTTTCCCAAGGTCACACAGTAAAAAAGAAAAACAAGCAAACATGGGACAACTAGAAAGGGAAGCTCCTGCTGCCATCATCTTTTAACCGATAGTGAATGCAAATAGTCTTCCTCAAAATCCTTTTGTCTAATACTCACTCATGGATGGACCATCTTGAACAGTGCTCTATTTAAAAATATTTTTATTCATTTTTAAGTTTAACAATTAACGTCACAAATAAGTCATATTCATATACAAATAGGATTCTCTGAATCCCTGGGCTTCCCTCCACGGTTTCCATAGGTATGCTTTTCCAACTGCATCATATAATGTTCTCCATGTTTTCTTAAAACTCAATTCTCACCATAGTTCTCATTACTTTGCAAGTTTTTTTAAAAAAATCCTGCCAATGTTTTTAATTGTTTACAGTGTTCTTTGAAGTAACTTATAAATTCCCCCATTCTTTATTAAATTTGATGTCCTCTTGATCTCTGATCTTCCTGGTCATTTTTTTTTTGCCATTTTGGCACAGTCCATCATCTTTATCAGCCATTCTTCTCTTGTAGGTATTTTATCTTCCTTCCATCTAAGCACCTGTGGTGTCGCCCAGGAACAAAGCTTCCAGGTTGCCTACCATATCAGCATTTAAGTAGGGTGAAGCTCAAGTGGAGAATCTGGAGATGTCTAGCAGCCGCACAATCCCACAGTTGTGTGTTGTGGCTGTGATGGAAGAGCAGCATGCTCCAAAGGAGCTTCACCAGAATCCTCCTGTGTCAGCCAAGCAGAGTACGTCCATCCTCTTGCTTTGCATCCCCCCCCCTTTACAAGGTTACCACAATATATCATGAACATAATTACTAGTACTAGTGATGGATGAACTCCCATCCGCTTGATTCAGAACTGGCTCAGAAATTATAAGCTTTCTCTTGAGAACTCTTGGGAGACAGGGGGGGGGGGAGGACTTTTCCTGAGAGTTTTTTTGTCTTGTTTGCTCATAATGTTGGTCCATGTGTGCTGGATGCACCTCGCTGTAAAATTCCCTTGTAACTGTAGTTCCCAGTACTAGCCATGGAAGAGGAAACTGGAAATTCAAGCACTTTCCCTCCCCAAACAATCAGCGCTGGAAACAAGAGGTGGTTTTAGAAACAATAGACAGGTGGAGAAAAGTAGCCAAATGTCAGTACGAAATAAACAAAAGGAATTTACCTGAACAGAGAAGGAACTTGGGTGGATGGTTTGGTCACATAGTGAATGTTTCATTGGCCTGGGCTGATGGGAGCTGCCTGTAGTTCAAAATATCTGGAAGGCGCCAGGTTGGCGAAGGCTATTCTACATATTGTGCTTCTCAAAGTAATCGCATTGCTTAACATTTACTTGGTGCAGTTTTAAATTATTTTTTATTTTATCTGATGGTAAGCCTAAAGTCAGGGGCTGCCTTACTATTGGGTTTTGTTAAACCATTCTGGAAAACTTTTATCTCTCCCCCTAAACAGTAGGGTAAAATGGTCATGGGCAAGATCCGAACAATGCATTTTGCCAGTGCAAGGTTTTCCACTTCTGCAACAGAAATTCTTTCCTTTCTTTTTCCTGTGTGTACCTGTGTGCCCTCCCCCAATCTACTTCCAGAGTGTTGGGGAAAATGCCTATAACATGATTAGGAGGCTTGTGGAGGGAAGAGAGCGGGGAAATTCCTTTGCGAACAGAAACACTGAAGGAACATGTTACTTAGCAGTACAATGGATACAACCCAATATAAATAAATACATTCTGAGTGCTTAAAGTGTGTGGCATATATTACCTCAGCAATTCTTACAGCAGCGTTTTCAGACAGGCCAGTATGAGAATGCACTCGTTGTCAATGGTGGGTCAGAGGGTCAGAATAACACTTGCTTTATGATCACTAATAAACCTTTCTACTCATTCCCTTGTGGATAGTTTATGCCATACACCTATTTTGGAAACATCCTCCTTGACTGTGCTTTGCCAAAGATCCTTTAGTGAATTCATAGCTGAGGTGAGCTTGAAACTAAGAACTTGCAGCTCAGGCAGATCACACTCTCAGCCCTTGCATGAGACTTGCTCTCCAAATGCCATTTGCTTATTAGTCCTCATCACTGAGTTATCACTGTGACTAAGTGCCATGTCTGAGATGCAGTGGCTAATTTCTCCTCATGGCTTCTTTCATTTATAATGGGATTTTGATAACATCAAACGTCCTCAGCTATCGGATAAACTAAAGCTGGCACAATTACCAATTCATTAATTCAATCTCAGCAGATAATCTAGACTGCCCATAGCAAGGATCACCAGTATACCTGTATTTCAACATCCTCTTTATAAGACTTTGTTTCCTACAACTTTGGGGAGCCGAAGTAGCCTTCCCTTCAGCCTACCAACAAGTGACCTTGCATATTAAGGGCCAGCTGGCCTAAATACAAGGTTTTTGAACTGCCAGCCAACTTGGCAAATCCTCTATTCATTCTATCATGACTCAGCTTTGCAAACCCAACGCAGCCAGTAAAGACTCCCCATCTTCCAGAGAGCGAAAATAGGCAGGTATAGCTTTATTTTCCATGTACTGTATACACAATTGCATATGACTGTTATTAGGAGTGCCTTTTTATAAGTTTCTTGTCTGAAGCTTCTATTCCCATGATGCCTTGAAGTGCTAGGGTTCACAAGAAATGAACTCAGATCATTTTTAGAAATTGGGGGGACGACGATGACTTGATTAGAGAGGAACCATTGTCTCAGAAATGGGAGCAAACAGTGTTTTCTGTCTTACCCAGGCCAAGAACATAAAATACTTTGGAATAGCTGCCGGAACCCTCTCTAGCTAATGGAGACATTTTCATTCCCGAGCTTACAAAAAGGTTCCCTTTATTATATTGGACTAGATATGGGGTTCAGTCCCTGCATGATTCCTGTGAATCCCTTCTGTATTTGCAACCCATAGCAGTTAGTGTGGGCAGTTAATGTGTGTAGATGGAGGGGAGAATCAAGGCACAGTATAGCAGCTTTAAAGTAAACTCCATTTTCTCTGAAGGAAATAAGAAATAGCATGGCAAATAAACATTTTAAAGATTCCTTTCAGCATAGTCTCCCCCAATAGGGTTGTATCCAACAAAGTCATCCTAGCATATTCCTTCATTGCAGGGGGTTGGACTAGATGATCCACAAGGTACCTTCCAAGTCCATGATTCTGTGATTAGTACAAGGATTTCTGTTTTTGCAGCAGATCTTCCTCTCCCCCTTCCCCAATCTCTTCTGAGGGTTTTCCCAAACCTCCAGAACAGATAGGTGGTGTATGGGTGGAGGGAGAGAGGAAATTACATTCTATAGTTGAACGTCCTTGTGCTAACAGGACAGTTTTACCCCAAAAAAACCTACAACCAGTGTTATGCTCAGCAGACTCTCCAAAACCTCCATGTTTCCAAGAATTTTTGTTTTCAAGTGATTGCAAAGAGTTTTGGAGTTTGTGGTGGGAGGTAGATGATTGACCACCACTGCACTCAGGTACATGTTAGTCTCAAAGCAATGATCCAGGAAGGTTTTTTTTGCATGGTTTCTTAAATTTCCAAGGTCCTGCCCTTAGTAGATAGGAGCGGTCTGAGAAGGAGAATAGATGGCCAAACCCAATCTCGTTTTAAAATGGCCCAAACTTCATTGGATACCGCTAGCGTAACAGAGAAACAGATTTCACTCTGAGAGCTCACCCATTCTTTCAAAGGATGGAAAAAGCTGAGGTATGTGTTGAACAATTAATTAGACAGGAAAGATACAGCACCACAGAAACCACAGGGCAGTCGGATGGAAATTACAAAATTCATGTAAAGTGCTAACCGGATACTCAAACCTGAGGGCTCTTCCAGACTGTTGCTTTTTTGCAGCAGGATTTTCATTGCATACAACAAGTTCAGGTTGCCAAATTAAAGTGGATTTGGACAACAAATCTGCTCCCCCCCCAAAAAAAAAGACTTAAGGAAGATGCTGGTAAAATGCATGGGGAAATGTGCTTGATAGAACATCACACAACCTCCATGCAAATAAATCAGGATGAGTTCTCAGTTGGCATCTGATGTTGGATAACCTTCCCACAAACAAATCAAGATGGAACAGGTTGAGTAGTAATCAACAAAGTCTTACACAGAGTAGATCTACTGAAATTAATGACCATGACTAAGACCCTGTCTACACCACACATTTAAACAGTCATAACTTCCCCCAAATAATACTGGAAATGGTGGTTTGCTAAGGGTGCTGAGAGTTGTTACAATACCCCCATTTCCCTCTCAGAGCTATAATTCCCAGAGTTCCCTGGGAAGAGGGATGTGTGACGTGCTGTTGTTGTGTTTTTGTATAACCTGTTGGAAGCTGCCCAGAGTGGCTGGGGCAACCCAGTGAGATGGGCAGGATACAAAAATAAATTATTTTAGGTCTAGTTGTGACAGACCCTGGGGTTGTGGCACTCATCTCACATTAGTGGCCGAGGGAGCCGGCGTACAGCTTCCAGGTCATGTGGCCAGCATGAGAAAGCCGCTTCTGGCGAACCAGAGCAGCGTACGGAAACGCTGTTTACCTTCCTGCTGGAGTGGTACCTATTTATCTACTTGCACTTTGACGTGCTTTTGAACTGCTAGGTTGGCAGGAGCTGGGACCGAACGATGGGAGCTCACTCCGTCGCAGGGATTCGAACCGCCGACCTTCTGATCGGCAAGCCCTAGGCTCTGTGGTTTAACCCACAGCACCACCTGCGTCCCACAAAAAATGTATAGTATAGATGGAGTCTAAACACTCAATAGGTGAGTGAAACTTAGCTGACTACCACCCATTACCTGGAAGCGGCCAGAGTTAAGTCGCATGTGACTAAGAGAGTAGAGAGAAGCTGAAGCTTCTGTTACAGACATGATCCATAAAGGAAATTAAATACAAAACCCACACCTATACCAGAAAACAAGCTGCTTATGAATGAGTTTGGGTGGGTGGAGCCAAAGAAACATCGCACTGTTTAGGTTGACCGTCTCTCAGGCATCTTACTATGGGAGCTGTAGACCCAACCACCTCTGGAGGGTGCCAGGCTGATCACCTCCTGCCTACATAGTGGGGAATAGACCACCACCTGATAGCCCTGTGTGGGTATCTAACCCTGATGCTTATGCTGTGCCTTCACAGTCGGAGGCAGTATGCTTTGGAATACCAGTTGCTGGAAGCCCAAGTAGGGAGCATGCTGCTGAGCTCTGCTTCTGCTTCTGGGCTTCCCATAGGCACCCAGTTAGCCACTGTGAGAACAGGATGCTGCACTAGATGAGCCGCTGGTCTGATTCAGCAGGACTCTCTTATGTTCTATCTAAGCCAATTTTCACCGCAACGTGTTAAGGCTGTAGTGTGCAAAAGACTTAGTCCAGGCTTGTTCCCAAAGCAATTTCCCTGGTCTTGCCTGAGTGGCTTGAAGACTTGGCCTTAATTCTCCCCACTTCAAGAGGGAAATGTACCATGATGTGCTTCAGTCAGCTTACTGCAATGCTTATGTGAACAACTTTAAAACTAAGAGCCGAAAGGAAGATCAAATGAAGGGAATGTGTCAAGAGCCAACGAAAATTTTACACTTGCAATTTTACACTTGCAATTCTCTGCTCTGCTCCCTACAGTTCCTCATCTGCTCTTGTGTGGCCTAATTATGTAGGCATATCTTTCCCCTCTCTGATCTAGCCCTGCAGCCTGGCCCTACCTACACCAAAAACCTAGGGTTCGATCCTGCCCTTCTTTTTTATGTGAATCATTGAAAATCCACCTGCATGAGCAAATCAAAGAAGGATGTGGCCCTTTCTGTAAGTGGTGGTCTGGAGAGAGTAGACGACATGTTCTTTGTATTTAAATCACTCTTGAAACGTACTGCCTGACATTACTCAGCCATAATAAGCCTTTTGCTGCAATGGATGCTGCAGTACATGCCATGCCAGACTGGATCCTCCCTGTTCGTTTGTGCTGTTTAGTGCTACGTTGGCACAAACCTGAATCTGTCTGCTCCCATTGTCTTAGTTGGGAGGTACAGGGGAGCAGTTCAGAGATGACTCCTCCTTGCAACAATAGTTTGAGGATGTTTAGAAAGCGTCGGCACAATGCAGTCAAGGAATGAGACCCTGTGGAATTGACAGAGTGGTGAGCTAAGCTACAAGGATTAAGAGGGAGCTCAAGTCGTATGTCTCTATGGAAGAATTGTTCAGTATGAAGCTCCCCAGCAGATAGGGAAGGTTTCTCCCCCTTCCCCCTCCATATTCTATTTTGAAACTGATTGTATTACAGTACTAGCTTGCTTTGTTGGGGTATATTTAGCCATCAAAATAAATACAAAATTGACAAAAGATCTGCTTGATTTTAACTAGCCACTAAGCGATGGCAGCCCAATGTTCCCTTAAAACATTCAGTCCTCTATATTCATGTGGCTACGACAAGAGTGACCCTATCCAAATTACTGGCCAAAATCCAGTGCAGAATTAAACACACCTGAGGCCACTGGATATGTGTTGGCTTGCGGCCAGTTTTGGTGCAGTGTAGCAGTTAGTGCAGGGTGGGAAAGCTTTTTCAGCCTGAGGTCCAAATTCCTTTCTGGACAGCTTTCCACATGCCAGAAGTTTGTCAGAGGGAAAAGTGAGTGGAGCAATGGGTGGGCTGTCAACCTTTGTACAGTAGGCTAGTTTCTGCACATGTACCACTCTACCCCTCATCCTGGGGAAAGTGGGGTTGGCTAGGAAGGAAGTGAGGAATAGAGAGAACTACAAAGGCCTAATCGAGAGGCATGAAGGGCCACACCCAGCCCTTGGATCTCAGGTTCCCCACCCATAGGTTAGAGTATTTGAACTCAAGTTTCAAATTTCTATTAAGATATGAAGCTCATTTGGTAATTTGGACTAATCATTATCTCTCAGCCTAACCTATCTCTCAGGGTTGTTGCAGGGGTAAAATGAGAGGGGGGAAACCATGCATATTACCTTCTTTTCAGGGAAAGTGGATTATAAATGTATGTGGCTCTGAGGGTGCCCTTCTGCTGGGTTCTAATACCAACAATGCAAGTGTGATGGTGAGAAAAAACACCTAAGTGTTTAAACAAGCGTTTTCTTGCAGTTTTGCCCTTTTTTGTTTGTCTGAGATGCAGTTTTGTGACAGCACCATGATGCTGGAGCAGGGAGGGAGAGAATAAGACTTGATTCATGGTGTACTTCTCCGTGCCACAACATCCAGGGGTCTCGCAGGCATCAATGAATTGATCTTCACGTGTCTTAATTTGAAGACAAGATAGCAAAGACACAGAACAGTTTAAAAACTAATGTAAAAGAGAGAGGAAGAAACAACTGCCACTTCTGAGTCCCATTTTACGGAATGTGTTTGTACCACAAATTGATTGCAAGAGCAAAATCTTGGGTTGTGCAGAAGGCAGGAATAAAAGCATTCAGAGGCACTGAGATAGCATTGAAAACTTTCCCCGAATGTCACCTGGTGCAGTGCATACAGTGGATAATCATAGAAAAGCAAATAAATGCTTTGCTAAGTTTCAAGATTGCATCTGTTCTGAAATGAGAGTTTCCCCTTGTCCAGGAACCCTTGAAAACAAGCAGAAGCTCATGCTCAGTACAGAATAAAACATCAGTCATTCGTGATTTGATCATGGATAACGGGCAAATCTCTGGAAGAAGAGGAAAGTCTTCACCTAGCATAGGAAATATATTTTTAAGTTGAAAAAAGCAACAGAGCTGGAAGACTTGTTTCTTTTTGGGACAGATGCCAATTGGCTACCAATACTGCCCATCTTTAAGACCAGCATCTGTTTGTAGAATCAAATTAATGTGCATCCATCAGGTAATTGACATTAAACAGCCCCACATTTCTAGGGAGTGTCATCTGAACTAAAAAAAATCATTGAATTACCTTCTACATTAGCTATGTGTTGTTGTTGTTGTTGTTGTTGTTGTTGTTGTTTGAAGGGTAAGAGGCATTTATGGGCCTTTCCAGCTTCCACACGGGCAAAGCACCATGAGAAAGCTAGCAAGTGGGTAAGAAACTCAAAGATATCTAAAGCAACTCCTGTTTAGACATATCTAAAAGGATCCCTACTAGCCAGGTAGCACAATCCACCTTCAGCCCACCCCCTCTTTAGATGGGGATGTAGCTTACTTCACAGTGTGGTAAGCCAGCCATACTACATTTGGGGGGCGTCCTTCTATACAATCTGTAGAGTGGGGCGCTGGATGTTTGCCCCAAAGTCTGGCCCTGAGGGCACCACTGTCACTATTATTACTAGGTAAAGGTAAAGGGACCCCTGACCATTAGGTCCAGTCGTGACCGACTCTGGGGTTGTGGCACTCATCTCACATTATTGGCCGAGGGAACCGGCGTACAGCTTCCAGGTCATGTGGCCAACATGACAAAGCCGCTTCTGGTAAACCAGAGCAGCACATGGAAACACCATTTACCTTCCCACTGTAGCGGTACCTATTTATCTACTTGCACTTTGACGTGCTTTCGAACTGCTAGGTTGGCAGGAGCTGGGACCGAGCAACGGGAGCTCACCCCGTCACGGGGATTTGAACCGCCGACCTTCTGGTCGGCAAACCCTAGGCTCTGTGGTTTAACCCACAGCGCCACCTGCGTCCCACCCACATTACTAGACTGGTAGCAAAATAAAAATAGACCTCAGCTAGATGGTGGTCTAGTTTTGGATCTGAGCTTTCTGGTTCTCGGACAGCAAGAGGTGATGCCCAGCTGCATACAGCCCCTAGTGCTGGAACCAAACTGATTGCCAAGTCAGAGCAATGACCTTTCACAGCAGCCAGCTCCCCACAGGGCTGGTAGGATGGAGCGGAGACTAGTGGCTGCAGCTGCCAACTCTGCAGCTCCTCACTTTCTTCACTCCGTTCTGCGGTGCAGTTTGTCATTCAGTCAGCGGAAAGCTCCCCTTTGCATTGGTGGAGAGAGGGAAAGGAAGGTGTGTGTGTGTGTGTGTGCGTGCGCACGTGCGTGCGTGCGTGCATGCATGCATGTGAGGGAGCAGGGAGTTATGACTCAGCGATGCGTAGTCCCAGGAAAATTAGCAACTGAACTGCCTCTAATTAAAACCGTGCCCGGTAAATTCACTGGACTGTATCAGACATGCTGCTCCATGTCTTCCCTCGCTCTGAAAATAAAAGTGCTGAGGAATGCCTCATACACAATGCCACATAAATGTTAATAGGAAAACCCGTTGCTTGGGTAATGTGCAGATTACACACATCGTTCAGAAATTATGCTTGGTGGAATGGCAAGCGGGGGAACTGATGAAAATCTTCTTTCATTAGCCTGGCTTGGATAACGTTTGGTCCAAACCTTAAGCCCACATAGGTTAGCTAATGTGGGTGTTAGCTGGTTACAGTATAAGTGTAATGAATTTTAAGAAACAGTCATTCACATTGCAACCAAGCGCATTTTCTCTCTCCCCTCCCTCTTCCCAGGTAGTTTTGATTTGGGCTCCCCAGGTATGCGTCAAAACTTAGCTGTGATATTTGGGTATGTGTAGGCTGGATAGGAGGCGGCATAGAGGAGATAAGATAGCCTTTTCTATTATCTAAAGGGCTGTTGCATGGAAAATGGAACATAAATAGGGTTGCCATATGTCCTCTTTTTCCAGGACATGCACTCTTTTTCATGGATAGAGTCATCGTGGCGATCCATAGTTAAAAGTAGAAATCATGTCCTCTTTTTTGCTCTTCAAAATATGGCAGTGCTAGCAAGCTTGTTTTCTCCTGCTCTAAAGGGTAGGGCCCAAACCAATGGATTCAAGTTACAAGAAATGAGATTCCAACTAAACATCAGAAATAATTTTCTGACAGCAAGAGATGTTAAACATTGGAAGTGACTCCCTTGGAAGGTGGTGGATTTTACTTCCTTGGAGGTTTTTAAGGAGAGGTTGGATGGCCATTTTCCCATGGATGCCTAAGGGGGTTGGACTAGATGAATCTTGGGCACTGCTCCATGTTTTTATGACTGTTGCAACGTGGAAGACAGGGCTATTTCTCAATCGTACCATTGCAAGGTGAAAGACATTCATTTATTCAAATACATTTATAAGCAGCCTTTATGAGTCAAAATAAAACATAAGTGCAACATAAAACAGTAACACCATAAAATATCATAAATATAATAAAAACAAGCAATATAGTACTCCATTTATAAAATCAGCAATAATACATAAATCTCCGACACACAGTGCAGTCCATCAACCCAAAAAGGAGAAGAGTGGCAATAAGTAGTATATCTCATGGATAGAGCCACCAGGAATAGGTGAGTTTTCAAGGTTTTCCTGAAATTCATGAACTGTTGTCGTTTTTAGGAGGTTAGCTGCTGCTGCTAAGGAAATGCAACATCATGGGCTTATTCTGTCCCTTGTGCCCACTAACTCTGAAGCATTGGCAAACACAAGAAGAGCCCAACTCGACAATCCCATAATTCTATTACTAATCCGTTGCCTAAAACATAGGAAGGTGGGAGCAGGCCAGTTTCTCAATGTTGTACCTGAACTTTTTGCAAGGTTCTACAAGGGCTTAAGGCTTGCTTTTTAAATAGTAACAATGAAATCTGGGCTACGTGACTCATCTGTGAAGTCTGGGGTGGGATTCCCCCTGCTTGCACCATCCCTGCAAACACCCATGACTGCATGGAGAGAAGCCAGTCCATGGAATCAGCTTCCATGTGGCTACCATGCCTTGAGAGAAGCACCTCCCATTTCTTTCTTCTTTCTGTGAGTTATTAGGGGTCTTGAACTTGAGATTATTGTGATCTCACTGTCTGGGCCAACATGGTAGCTTGTGTGAAGCAGGGAACCTGCCCTTTTCTGTGAAAGCTCCTGCTCAAGTTTAGAAGCAGTAGTGGTCAGCAAGGCGGGCAGGATGGAATTGCTTACCTGGCTTCCAAACACTGAGCGCTGCTGTCAGTTGCCAAGATATGGATGGGGAAGGGAGAAGCGGCAGGGAGCTTGGCTTGGTGCAGACCTGGTGGCAGCAAGTATGTCTGTTGGCTGTGCCATCATGCCTGCACCCCACCAAACTCCAAGCACCTCTTCTTTTCCCCCTCCTGGAAACCAACACCATTTGGGTGTTGAGAAGCCAACTGAACGCTGCCCTGCCAACTGTGGGTGTTTGGAAACCTAATAATGCAGAGAGTCTTTACACATAGAGCAGGTTGAGATCTTCCTACTCCAGCACCTGGAAGGGCTAGGTCAGGCATCTCCAAACTGCGGCCCTCCAGATGTTTTGGCCTACAACTCCCATGATCCCTAGCTATCAGGACCAGTGGTCAGGGAAGATGGGAATTGTAGTCCAAAACATCTGGAGGGCCGAAGTTTGGGGATGCCAGGGCTAGGTGATGGGGTTGCAACAGAGGGACTGGCAGCTGGCCCATGTGAAGGTGAAAGCTCACACATGGTTCCTCTCTGATGCAGATGGAAGAAGAGCATTCTTGGAATCAGGGGTCAGAGGAAGGTTTCAAACATCTAGTTGGAAGCTGGAGGGTCTAATTATGAAAGCGTTAAGTCAGGATTGAGGATCTTTTTAGAGGCATGTAGCTAGTCATTGCCAAAGTGACAGAGAATTAACTCGGGAATGTTGTTTTCTGTCCTTCAGCTCTGAACACAGGTACGGTAGCAAGTATCTCGGCCCAGACCCTGTGCTCTTACTATCTTTCTCATCTCTTTTCAAGTACTCTTAAAGCTCATTAGAGGACAAAATGATGAGCGAAGAGGGGGGAAGACACTTGCCTCATGGGAACCTAGTGTTCTGTAACCAGATGAACTGATAACAAGAAACAATCTTTTCTTGCTTTATTGTTAAATTAGAAATGACTCTCCTTGAAGGGTCTATGAATTTTTTTGGAACATTGCAATAAGGCTTAATAAAAAATTTATAAAGCAAAGAGATTTAGAAAAAGGGGAAGAAGAGAGATTGGTGGAACATCCATTTGCTGATTGCTTTGAAAATGCCTTAAAATGCTGTTTTCATTACAATGGAATGGAACTCTCTGCTTGACAGTATGTTTCAGCTGCCAGTGAGAATAATTTCACCAGCGTAAGCATAGATGTTTAGGGTATCTTTCAAGCTTGTTGGTAGTTTTGTTGCTCCCTGTAAAAAGTCATTGCAGTGAGCTGAACAATGCTTTTGAATAGTATAAATCTTTGCATTCAATTTTACCCAGAGAAGCAGCTATTTGCAGAAGCTGAAAATCTAATTAAGTTCTGTGACAACTGAGCATCATCCTGTTGTCTAGAATCAATGAAGGTAACTGTGCAAAAGCCATAATATCCAGCCATACAAGGCCTGAACTGGTTAAGCTTTGCTTTTAGGGTCTAGAACACATTGGTGGTGACAATTTTTGTACAGAGGATTGATCTGTATTTGCCCCTGTGGATTGTGTGGTTGCCTTGTACCAGTATATTAATTTATCAATCAAACATTTAGACTGCTTTTCATTACATAGTAATCACAGAGCAGTTTTCAGCAAAGTATAAAACGATGTATTATATCAGATAAAGCAAGACAATAAAATGCAAAATCGATTATAAAACTATCACAAACACTAGAATGAAGTTCATTATTTTGTATCTGAAGAAGTGTGCATGCACATGAAAGCTCATACAAATGACAAACTTAATTGGTCTCTAAGGTGCTACTGGAAGGAATTTTTTTTATTTTGTTTCGACTATGTCAGACCAATATGGCTACCTACCTGTAACTAAAACACTAGAATGTTAGGCAACCAATTAAATTTCTCTAAAAGCCAGAGGGACCAAGTATGTTTTAAATCAGGAATCCTGTTAGTTGTGGCTATCCACATTGCAATGGTAGGATCTTCCCTGGTCAGGGTGCCACCACAGAGAAGGCCCTACCCTTTTCCAAAATGCAACAGGCCACACAATAAGCCCCTCCCCTGCCAACCACACATGAATCATATATTGCTTGTGGTCACTGTATGTACAAGAGTGGTGAATTTCCACTTTAAAGAGAATATTGCAATTGTTTTAAAAGCCTGAGTTTAATTACATTGTGACTGAATTCAAGGTTGGTTAACACAGGGTGAACTTTCCACAATATCAGAAGCTGCCCAGGAGTCACAAAGACATACCTAGGGTTAGAGAAAGAAGAGTCTTGCTACTCTCTAGTTTGGTGGCTGTGGCCTTTGGATAAGTTTATGAAGAATCTGGACCCAATTGTTCATTGGGCATCTAAACACCTGCGTTCTTTGGCTTACCCAGTGACCTCTTGGGGTCAGGACAGGACACCAGGGATATCACAGGTTTTATTAAAATTATATTTACTGGAACATGTTGAAACTCATTGATTTTATCAAACAAAGATAGAAAATAAACACTTTACAAATGCTATAATTTTTTTAAAAAAAAAATCAGTTAGAAGGAAGAATCTTTTGTCTTTTCCCATTTTGTGGAACTGTAATTGAGTGTTATTTTGTTGTTATTAAACCTTACAACATGATTTTTTAAAAAAATGCAAGTTGCTTTATTATAACTACTGCAGGAGACCAATTCTACTGCAAGGACAACCGGCTTATTATTGAAGTGACACTCCTCTCATAATGCCTGAGCTGCCTGAAAGATTATAGCCTGTAATTGTAATTGCCCTTTCAGTCAGGGCCACGAAGAAAGGTAAATTTATTTGCTTGTGTGCTGAGGTGTCCTTGAACGAAATGCCTCCCTGTAACTGTGGGGAGCCCCTGCGTCTCTGAAGCATAGAGGAAGCTGGAGAAGTTCCTGGGGGAAGAGTGAGCAGCTGGCAGTAGTTAAGGTGATGGATAGCCATTCAGCCAATGTTCAGTGCCTTTGCGCTCTATCAATCAGAGCCTGTTGTTGGGTACAATTAAGACGATGGTGATGCCTTCCCAGTGCTGCTGAAGTCCGAGATGCTCCCCATGCCACACTATTTCTGGGATTCCTTCCACATTGTTTGGATCTACCGAAGAAAGCAACAGCAGGTGGCATGGTGTGGCAGTGATGCTCACCTGACAACCTGAGTCACTGCTGCTTATCAGATGCAGAGGGAGGGGGTGAGGCAGTGTGGAGGTCAGCGCAGTGGCCATGCACTGGCAGAACCAATCCTGTACTACTTCATGTGTGTTTGCACTGCACTTGCCTCCCTGACATATTGCCCCTTCCTCTCTCCTTCCCACTAAGCAGCTGCAACACAGCTGCTGGGAGATCAGGTGAGGCCACCACCACACCATGCTTTCCACCACTTTAAGAAAGGAACTAGGTTCATCTGGCGCCTTCATTATACATCTTTAGGCGCCAGGCAAAAACGTTCCTCTTCAACCAGGCCTTTGGCTGATTAGTATTCTACAGCTTTTTAAATGTGTGGGAAGGTTTTTATTGTTTTATTTATTTGTACTTTTATATTGTATTTTTATATTGTCAACCACCCTGAGATCTTTGGATGAACGGTGGTATACAAATTTAACAACAACAGCAACAATAAAGACACGTGGCTGAGGGCTCACATGTTTAGAGGCCTCAACATTTCCAAAGGGAAAAAGTCCTTTGGAAACTAGCTCTTTGGCCTAGCTCCAAGAAAGGGGCTGGTTTGGGGCCTAACTTGTATCGCCTTTGCTAGTTTTGTGTGGCATTACTGGGAACCACTGAAAATGAATGTTAGCGAAAGCAGTCAAGCAGAGCCTTGCTGAATCAGACCAAAGGTCCATCTGGCTGGGCATCCTATTTCCAACAGGCCAGCAAGCAGCAATGGTCTTCTTGGGTTGGGTCCCAATGAATGCCAGTGAGCAAGCAGCATTCTGTAAATGATAGGCTTAGCAAGGTGTGGTGTTCTGCTGCAAGACTAAATGCTGCAGTTGGTGAAGTTACAGCTGCCCGACACCTAGAATGCCTTGATTGAGTATCAAAGTCACAATGGCAGTGAACTCAACCAATCAGACACCTGTCTTTTAGAGCATGGAACACAGACAGTTTCCAGTGCAAAATGACATTGCACTCTGGCTCTCAGTACTAAGCAACTTGGAATATGAAAATGCTCCTGCTCTGGAATCTATAGCTTGCAACATGCACTTGTTTATTTATTGCACTTATATGTGGAATATCTCTTGCATCCATAGCCAAGTCCCATCTCCTTCAACCTTGTGTGAGCTAATGAAATGTTGCTTGCAGATAATCAAGTATACCATAGTCATTATTTTAAACGGCCTTCTGGCCTCCGCATCCTGGGGACTTTTGTGACCGAGAAACATGGTCACATCTCAGCCTGCTAATGTTTCCCAGTGTCCCCCATGTGATGCTTACATGAAGTTAATCCATCCATTGCAAAGGAATTATTAGCTGAGCTTGACCTCTGGTCTCAGTGGTCTGCCAGGAAATAAATGGTGCTTCTCTTCAATGTGCTTCAGCATTCCTCACTATCCAACCATTCATGTTAAGCTTCCCCCCCCCCCCTGACTTCACTATATTACTGCAGAACATTGGATGGATGCCATCTGATGTACAGTGACAAAAATCCCAAACTGACTTTGAGATCTTGTATCTAAAAAAAGAATAATTTATTATTACTGTATTATTTATTTATTTATTTATTTATTTATTTATTTATTTATTTATTTATTTATTGCTGCTACTACTACTATTACCAGTGCTTTTTTCTGGGGGGTGTCAGGGGTACACATACCCCTAAACATTTTGTGAATCTTTGTACTATTGTCCATTTACTGTATTTATTTCCCCCAATTTGAACTATAAAATGGTGCTTTTCTTGTGTCAAAATGAGAGTACTCCTAAACATTTTTTTAGAAAAAAAACACTGATTATTATTATTACCATGTTATAACATTGTAGTGCTAAGTAATTGTCCCACACACTCCCCAAATCTACTCTGGAAGATTGGGGAACCCGCGGAGCACTCCATTGTGCAAGTGTAAATCCTTGCTCTGGTGGGATGGTTACTTAGTGCTGCTTTGGATACAAGTCCTTATTATGGTTATCATCTTACTTCTTCCTACAAATTGTTTTCAGCAATCACTTGAGCACTTGCTCAGAGATTATTTGAGCCACCTGCGCAATCAAAACATTGACACTAAAGTGGTCTTCACAGGTTACCATTTTTAGGCGCACGATTTTAGATGGCTTTTAAAAGATTATAGACAAATTCGTGGAACAGAAGACCATCGGTGGCTAATTGTCCATGATGGCTATGCTCCACAATTGGAGGTAGTAAAGCTTCTGAATTCCAGTTGCTGGACACCGCAGGCAGGGAGAGTGTTCTTGTGCTTTGATCCCGCTTGCGGGTTTCCCACAGGCATCTGGCTAGCCACTGTGAGAATACGATGCTGGACTAGATGGGCCATTGGTCTGTTCCAGCAGGCTCTCCTGTTCCTCACCTCTCTGTTTATGCTTGGTTGTAGCAACTGTTGCATTTGGCCTTCAGATCTGGAAATCTGTAACGGTCAGAAGAAATTAGTTTTATCCCAATCAGCCTGAAAGTTGGAGTCAGTGTTTGCCAGATTGATTAGAAGACAAGTTCCACCAAACTTTATCATAAAAGGGCAAATGTATACAAAAGCAGCTTCTCTTATTACAGTACAGTCATACCTTGGGTTACGGCTGCTTCAGGTTGTGCGTCGCACCAAACCCAGAAGTCCCGGAATGGGTTACTTCCGGGTTTTGGCACTCGCGCATGCAGAGAAGCACTAAATTGTGCTTTGCGCATGCACAGAAGTGCAGAATCGTGACCCACGCATGCCCAGATGTGGCACTGTGGGTTGCGAACACTGCTAGTTGCAAACGTGCCTTCCGCATGGATCACGTTTGCAATCAGAGCGTCCACTGTACTGGGAAGGTATATTGACCAGATTTCTCCCTGTTGTTTTGAAAAGCTGCTGAGTTGTAGGGGCTTGGATCTGCCTCTGGCCGCAGCCCTTGCTCCTGTTTTTTGTGTCCCAAAGTAACCATCTGCTTGTATCAAAGGCCCCACTTTTGCATAATTTGATTCTAATAAGCCTGCTTTGCTGGGCTTGGAGTCTGGGGCCTGGCAATGTGGGTGGAACTGACTCGGAACAGATGCAGGCAATGTGATTGGGCCACAGACCAGGCCAAGCTGTTCCCCTTACCCATTCAGAAACTCCTGCTTTTAAGCTTGCATGTCAATATGTACCCCAAAGGAATAAGCTTTTGAATGGGACAGCACCAATAAAGGTAAAGGTAAAGGGACCCCTGACCATTAGGTCCAGTCGTGACCGACTCTGGGGTTGCGCGCTCATCTTGCATTATTGGCCGAGGGAGCTGGTGTATAGCTTCCAGGTCATGTGGCCAGCATGACATAGCCGTTTCTGGTGAACCAGAGCAGCACATGGAAACGCCGTTTACCTTCCCGCTGTAGCGGTTCCTATTTATCTACTTGCATTTTGACGTGCTTTCAAACTGCTAGGTTGGCAGGAGCTGGGACCAAGCAACAGAAGCTCACCCCGTCACAGGGATTTGAACCGCCGACCTTCTGATCAGCAAGCCCTAGGCTCAGTGGTTTAACCACAGCGCCACCAATAGCTGTAGCCAAAAGAAACAACAGAAGCTTATGATGCTGCTACAGTTCAGTCCTGCTCCGCTTTCAGCGGATGATCTCACACACACATGTACAAACCCATTGGATTCTGTTTGTTAATGTTTACTCTGCAAATTGCCTGTATTCTATTACCCGTCGTAAAATGTGGGGTGGGTGGTGCATCTGTAGTGCTGCTGTCGCTCTCCTCTCTTTGCAAAGACTGTGCCTGATTGCAGATTTGCAGACATCTGCTTCACTGAGCAACTGCCACAGAAACATTAATAACTCTAGGAGTATTGCTTCCACTCTCAAGTCTGCACATTGTGCTTAGTCAAGCAGGAGGTAGATGGTTTTGGGGTTGGTTTTTTTTAAGTTACTTACAATACATTGGTTTTGCTCTAATTTACAGACTCCAGTTTAAAAGCACCAATGGAATGGAAATTGGTGGCAGGGTGGGGTGGGGTGGGGTGGGGTGGGGTGGGGTGGGGGTGTACGGTGCATCTTTTGCTGGGTGGGAATGAGTATTCTTCTTTCACTTTAGGGGAACCAGAAGAGAGCTGGTGTGGTATGATGATTGGAGAAGGTGGGGAGCCTTCTTCATCTGACGTCTTCATTACCAGGACAATCTTCTGGGGAGGGGCGGTCACCAGTGGGGCTGGGCATATGCAAAAGTGTGTAGAGCAATGAATTTAAATTTTACCTTTGTATGACATTGTGCACACCTCCCTCAAGGGAAGCAAGATAACATTATTCAAATTCAAGGATGCAAGCCAAACTTCTGAAGGAGCCTGCAAAGCAGGACCAGTAGGAGGTGTGGATGGGTAGGGGATGTGGCCCAGGAAGGACCAGATAGAGAGGCTCGGAGAGCTGCATTGGGTGCACAGGACTGAGGTCCCCCATCCCTGCATCAGAGTGTTGAATGATGGCTTCAAATCTGCCATGAAGCTCAGTGGATGACTTTGGGCCTGTCGGTTTCTCTTCTCTTTTTCTTCTCTTCTCTTTTTCTCAGCCTAATCTACAGAGCAGGGTTGTTATAAGACTCAGATGACGGGGGAGGGCTCTGAGCTCCTCAGAGGAAAGGTGGTATATAAATGGAGTACTATAGGTGGCAGCCTCATAGCATCGCCTACTGAAAAGGTTTTAAAAGAATGTTTTCAGAATTTGCATTTCTCAAGAACCACATTTCCGTATATACCGTAGATGCCACTAACATGTACTTTGTTTATGGCTGTGCAACATCTTATTTCCCCACATATTCACGGTTTTCAGGCTCCAGCATGCACTAGAAAAATGAGAAGATCCCACCATCAGTAGTGGGGAGGCAAGAAAGAGGTGGTTGCTAACTAGATAGCGACATTCCAGTATTTCACAGAAACGCATTGTGAACTGAGCAGTTCATACAGACAGCAAGGAAAGAGATACTGTACCTTTAAAATGAGCATAGTGCAACGTGCTTGGGCGACACAACATTAAGATGTCAATGCTTTTAGGTTGCACATGGAATTCCAACCACCAGATGGAAGCAATGTGCATACAGCAGAGTAGGTTTGGCTGTTCACGGCAATGTGTTTATAGCCCGTTAGTCCCCCAGAATGGTACATGTGAATACAAGCTGGCTACAGAAGTGAAACCTGACTTCCTTTCTCCCCAGAAAACCTCCTGCCATTCATATACATTGTACATTGGGATGTAGAACCTCCAGCCCAGGGGGTCCACCCAGCCCACTCTCTACTGCACCCTCCTTGCTTTTGCCTAGCTGAAATGGGTCCATGAGCTCTGATGGTTCCTCTAGCTTTCTGGGATGGAGGTCAGAAAGGGGCGTGTGAGTAGAAACAGGTTTGGGTAGTTGGCTTTCCAATTCTGTCTGACTAGTTGATAAAATTATGCCGACGTTTTTATTTTCTCTTTCTTTGGAAAAGGTATAAAGCCTTTGATCTGAAAATCCCTGAACTAACAGTCTGGCTTGATTTCTCAGTCCCATATTGCCTTGTGTTTTGATTCAGTTTGATGTTGAAATCCCTGTATGTTTTAAGGAAGTTGTCATGGTTTGCAGCTTTGAGTGATATTAATGATTGCCGGTTGCAGGTCTCGTCAATGCTTGAAGCTCATGTAGGGGTGCCCCCCCCCCCGCAATATCTAGAGCAGATAACACAATAAAGTACAAGCTCTTGATATGCCATCTTTCAAACACAGCACTGAAGGTGTTTCAGCTTGCTACTTTTTATGATCATTTTGTTCTACAAGTATTCAGCACACTAGCTGCAGACAGAGCCTAAGTTAAGCAATGTTGACCAATGTAAGTGTTGCTGTAGTGCAAAACTTTTTTGCAGCCTGAGGGCCACATTGCCTCCTGGGCAACCTTCTGAGGGCCATTGGTGGGTAGACAAAAGAGAAAAGTAAATTTTACCAATGTAAACCTTACCTTTGTACAGTAGAATACCGGTAGTTTCTATATACTAGGGCTGGGCAATATCTGGTTTTCAACATTGTGTTGTATCACCGGCTAAACATTGTGATATACCAATATATCATGATGTCTTAAATAAGGATGGAGCTATGTAGAAGCTGGCTTCACTGTTTTTCCTGCATTGTGATTTTTACAGGAGGCAGGGGAGAGCTGAGCCAGCAGAGTTAACAGGGGCTGCAGGAATTGATAGCAGCATTGGCTGACTTAACGGTTTTCCCCACATTGTGACTTTTGCACAACACAGCAAAAACACACACACACACATCATGATACGCAAAACATTGCTAGATCAAAAGTTATGAAACCGATATTACAATATGGACTCTAAGCACACACATCCTTCTCTGTTCTCCAGAGAGTTCAAGCAAGAGTTCAAGGGCACATTCCAGACAGGCAAAAATATTTGGGGTATAGCCTGGGGAGAATTCTGAGGGTCAAATAATGAAGCCTGGGGGTTGTATTTGGCCCTCGGGCCCTCGGTTGCCCACCTCTGCTACAGTGTGGTTCTTTATTATCAGCACAGATGTGTGCCTATGAATTTGCTCTGAGTTCTTTGGGGAAAACCTTCAAACAACCTATTGGAATTCCGCCTCTGCTTTGTGCCTTGTTGTTAATGGCAGTCATCTCATCGAATGGGCAACTCCGCACACTGTGTTTGGAAATTGCTTAATAATTTTGCAGGGTCTCACTAGACGCCATATGCCTTCCAAGCGCAGCAAGAAATCTTTTCCTAATGTCCTTTGCTGTGTGATACCCCATCAGGGCTTCCATGGCCATTAGGATTGCCATCAATTCTGGCAATATTAAGGCCTCCCGTTCATGAGCTGTCATTGCTATTAGATCTATTATGCTAGAAGACAAATGTAACATTTCTCCTTGTCCCTACATTTAATATTCTAATTTTTCCAGAGTACCTGGCAGGTGCTCTTCTATATTCCAGAGATACAAGCAATGTCAGAATCGCTGTAAAGCTCTTTCCACACACTGCTTTAGGCATCTAGGCCACGTTATCTTGTGTTAATCTTGAATTGTATGGATTTTTGTTTTGTTTGATAATAATAATAATAATAATAATAATAATAATAATAATAATAATAAATAATGATAATAAATTTTTTATACCCCGCCCATCTGGCTGGGTTTCCCCAGCCACTCTGGGCAGTTTCCAACAGAAAAATAAAATACAATAATCTATTAAACATTAAAAGCCTCCCTAAACAGGGCTGCCTTCAGATGTCTTCTAAAAATCTGGTAGCTGTTTTTCTCTTTGACATCTGATGGGAGGGCATTCCACAGGGCGGGCGCCACTACCGAGAAGGCCCTCTGCCTGGTTCCCTGCAACTTGGCTTCTTGCAACGAGGGAACCGCCAGAAGGCCCTTGGCACTGGACCTCAGTGTCCGTGCAGAATGATGGGGGTAGAGAGGTTTGGTTTGGTTGAGGTTGAGGCTGAATTACATGTTTCACATTATGCATAGCAATCAATCTGGGCTAAATATTTTGCAGATGAGAAAAGAAAGCACTTGATGTATATGATGTTTGGGTCATTATTATACAATATATTGGGGTGCAAAGACATGGGCCTTGGGAGAGCCTTCTAGAGGCCATTGAATGCACCAGAGCTCCCTCTTCACCATGGGTAAGGGAGACGCAACACTGGATCTCCCATCCCCACCACCCTGGAAACCTCTGGTGATGCCCTGATGATGCCAATGCAGGTGGGCCAACATCAGCTGAACCGAAATGGGGCAACCATTGTAGAGTTACAGCGCCTGCTGTGGATGTGGAAACCAATATGGGGGAAGACATGTTTTATTGTAGGTGGGCAGATGAAATTATCCAGTTTTGCTGCTGCAGATGCACCATGGGAGTTCTCCATAACTGAGGCACCACAACAGAGAAAGCCCTCTCTCTTTTAGTGAACCTGTAAACTTCAGAATGAGGGGATACAGGGAGAAGGGTTCTGTTTATGATCATAAGGTCCAGGAGCATATGCGAAGAAGCAATGCCTTAGGTACCAGTGTTCTTCCAGTCATCTGGATGAGAGCTCCCCAAAAGATGCCACCATCAAATCCAGGGTTGTTCTGCATAACAAGTCTTTTAAGTGAATATCTTTTCCCCAGTTTGTATCTGTATTAGATTTGACATTCTTTTTCTATGTAGAATTATTTTAAATTGTTTTAATTGTTGATGGTTTTTTTACTGTGAAGTTGCTTTGAGATATTTTATGGGGAGCAATTAATAAGTGGACACAAATAATAATAACTGCCAGTAATTTGGGAAATGCCCACCTAACTGCCCCCCTGGGTGCAATCGGTGCAGTGCTTCTAGATTTTTCATACCATTGTTGACTTACATGTTAATGCTCATGGCGGTGCCCTGTTTGAAGATTAGAGGGATAACAAATGTCCTTTTTGAGTTCCCACCATTATAAACCACCAGCTGGATGCCTTGATGCAATTATTTCCTTGTAAACCTATTGCAGCCCATCTGTTGCTGCAGATGCCACTTAGCCTGGGAGGTCTAGAAAAGGCCCTGAATTAGCAGAGAGGAACCATCAGCGACCAAGAACACGAGCCACCGGCCATGGCATATCAAAACAGTGTCTCTTCTTTTCCAAACCTGCATCGCTTCCAGAGGAGGCAAAGCACATTCCGTAGAAAAGAACGGACCCATGCCTTTTCAACTATGTTCTGTAAGAGAGAAGCTCCCATAAAACAAAATTTTAAAAATAGCATTAGCAGAAGAACTGTCCTGAACACTACATTTATATCCCAACTTTTCTCTGAACAGACGACCCTGGGAAGAGAGAGTCACTTCCCCAAGGTCATTTACAGAGCTTCACAACTGAGGACGAATGGAACCTGAATGACCTACATCTAAGGCAAACATCCCACTCACTGAACCACACAGAACAGAACCATTGTCATGGCTTAGAGCTGAGCACCTCTTCATTGCCTTAGATTTGATACTAACATCATGCCAGTAAAGGGTGGGGTGGGAGAAACCCACTTACTCCTGCAGCATTTCACAAAGACAGAATTTCATTTATTAACTGTGAGGTGACCGTTTTTAGATGTTCTTATGTATTTAAAATATGCATTTGTTTTTAATTGGTTTTGTTTTGCTACTTTGTTGCTTGTCACTTTGGGAAACTTTTGGAGGAAGGGTAAAACAGAAGGATCCCTTCTTCAGAATTAGAGGGAGATGAAGTGTTGGGGCTGCCACCATATTTGCAGCAACAACACAATTTTAAAACTCGGGTGTGTGTGTGTGAGAGCCCATCTTGAGTGACACAGGGCCGTGAACCAACCCCATGTAGGATCTCCCACACTGTGGAGTCCAGAGCAATCGTCCTGATTCACCATTCCCTAGGGGTGGCACTTCTTGGAGGCATGCACTCATAAATTACTCTTGGAAGGTTGGACTGATGACTCTGGGGTCTACAATTCTATGAATTATGATTCTATGAGTGGAGCCATGATACTCAGAGGAGTAATTGTCAGCAGCTTCAGGATCTGTATGCAGCTCACCCAAGCAGTGAACTGTTGACTGCAGGTATCAGCTTCTCAACGAAGTCCCTGGATTAACTTCAACTGCCCAGGCTGGACCCTGGATCTTTGGGGCGGGGGGGGGGCATGATGAAGGAGTAAAAATGGCTTCAATTCCATCATAGAAGAAAGATGGGGTAATGCCCCAGTTTAACTATATGGGTCTTCCTGAGTTCTGGTGTATTCCTAGTAATTATTTGGTCCTAGCTTCTGGGTTGTTGCTTGACCTTATCTTCTGGTTTGTCTCCTGGCTATGTCTGGTTCTTAGGACCTGGTTGCTGGCCCCTGGTTCCCAAGTGGTTCTGACTTATTACTTAACCCTGACTACTCACTGGAACCATGGCTTCTGTTTCCTGTCACTTGGCTCCCTCCAGACCTGTCCATGGCCCAGTCATGACATTAACCCTGGTCCAGTCTCTCTCTCTGCCTAAGTGACCTCAGAGGGCTGTTGTGATTACAACATGGAAAAACTCCATAGAATCATAGAATTGTAGAGTTGGAAGGGATCCCAAGGGTCATCTAGTCCAAGCCCCTGCAGTGCATCCCTGACAGATGGCCATCCAACCTCTGCTTAAAACCTCCAAGGAAGGTGCATCTCCAACCTTCCAAGGGAGACCCATCCACTGTTGGAACAGCTCTTACTGTCCATGTATGCTGCCTTTGAGTGGGAAACTAATGTAATATCAACAAATATTAATGCAGTAAGAATTAACCTCTTTTGAACAAGAGCCATGGATCTGTCTGTTTCTCCCATCACCACACATACGCAGCATCTCATTGGGGACATATAAATGTGCTAGCTCTGGCCGCCACTCAGATATATGTGTGCAGAATTCATCAGATTCAATCTGATATCCGGGTCAGAATCTGACTGTCTCCTCAGTGATGCTTTTGGCACTTGTACTTTGCTTTCTCCAAAAGTCTACCTTCAAGTTTATGGGTGTTCATCTTATTTATATATCTGCACTAAATTTTTAATAGCAAATGAGAACTCGTCCATTAGTCATTATTAAATATTCAGTTTAGGCACGGTGGAGATTAATGGTAAAATATAAAATGAAATACTGTATCGGAAGCCTATAAAGTGCAAGTGGATAATTAGAGGTTGCAACATTTTGTTGTTTATTAGGCAAGTGTCACTGTCTGTGGATTCAATCTTGCATGCAAGTTTTAGGGGTCAACCGCTGCAATTAAGGAGGATCCTCAAAACCTTGCAGACTTACACACCTATGGGAGTTAGTCTCCACACACAGCTGCTGTTTTGGGGGGAAATTGCTGGCTCCTGTCCTCCACCCACAACTGTGGGTACATAGAACACAGATTCTCTCCCTCCAGCCCTCCCTCCCCCCCCCAAAAAAATATTCTGTGTTCGAGCTCAAGATGTTTTGCATACCATCCTGGATCAAGGAGCTGTCAGGAAAGCAGCAGCATTTCAAGGAGGGGTGGGGGTAAAAAAAAAAACACTCAAGAGCCAAAGACACCTTCACCTTGAGAATGTCACAAGGAAGCAGCAGCAGAGAGAATAACTTTGGTTGGCCAAAGGCAAAATTACTGTGGAGCACTGCTGAGGCATACAGCATTTTATGTGCCCCTGTAGATCCTCTTTAAAGATGTCTCCAGGCAAATGCATTTGCATGAGCAACTTTTGATTTGCACTGGTGGGGGGTGGGGGGGTTGATTTTTAAGTATCGGCACCCTTTTCATTTTTTTTTGCACATATCCTGTGGAACTCAAGATTGAGGAGAATGAACTTTGAATTTTTATTCAGTTTCTTCAGTTCAACTTTCATGTTATTTAAATTCAACTCTACTCGGAGACAAATAGGGCTGGTGTCCGTGTCTGCCAGTCAACAGCTCTAAGGAAAGTCCCAAGGACAAAGCCAAGACAGGGCTGTGGAAGAGACTTGGTGACAGGCTGCTCTTATTCTTGCTGATTATTGGATTTATAATATACCTTTGCTCAAGGTGATCTCCATGGTTTCATCCCCACTACAACCCTGTGAGGCAGGCTAGGGTAAGAGGCAGTGACTGGCCCAAGGTCACCTACTGAGCTTTATGACTGAGTGTGGATTTGAACTCTGGTCTCCCAGGTCCTAATCTGACATTCTAAAAACTACACCACACAGGGTCTCTAATCTAGCCATTTGATCAGGGTGAGTTTTTGCATATATTTTTAGTGCTGTAGTTCTGAACATCTGCTGCGACCAGTTCAGTTCTCTACACTCCACTTGCATCCCATGTGCTGAAGCTAAGCTGGTCTGTTCCTGGTTATTGCAAGAGTAGGAGACACAACCTTCCATGCATGCCACCTTCAATTCCATCCTAGAAGAAAGGTAGGGTATAAATAAATAAATCTTTCCCCTCATCTATGAAACACGAATTGGCAACCCTGTGTGATTAAGCTGCAATGGTTTCTTTACATGGAAGCACTTTATGGGCTATTCATTACTGATAGATCTTACATTGGTCATTAAGAAATGAGCGTACGCAAACTCTCCAGGATTAGAAGGATTTCTGCTATAGCATTGAAAGCCTAAGCTGCTTTATCATCAGTATGCGGATGACACCCAACTCTATCTCTCTTTTAAATCAGAACCAGTGAAGGCGGTGAAGGTCCTGTGTGAGTGTCTGGAGGCGGTTGGAGGATGGATGGCGGCTAAAAGATTGAGGTTGAATCCTGACAAGACAGAAGTACTGTTTTGGGGGGACAGGGGGTGGGTGGGTGTGGGGGACTCCCTGGCCCTGAATGGGATAACTGTGCCCTTGACTCCCTGGACTCCCTGGCCCTGAATGGGATAACCAGGTGCGCAGCCTGGGAGTCATTTTGGACTCACAGCTGTCCATGGAGGCACAGGTTAATTCTGTGTCCAGGGCGGCTGTCTACCAGCTCCATCTGGTACACAGGTTGAGACCCTACCTGCCCGCAGACTGTCTCACCAGGGTGGTGCATGCTCTAGTTATCTCCCGCTTGGACTACTGCAATGCGCTCTACATGGGGCTACCTTTGAAGGTGGCCCGGAAACTGCAATTAATCCAGAATGCGGCAGCTAGACTGGTGACTGGGAGTGGCCGCCGAGACCACATAACACCGGTCCTAAGAGACCTACATTGGCTCCCAGTACGTTTCCGAGCACAATTCAAAGTGTTGGTGCTGACCTTTAAAGCCCTAAATGGCCTCGGTCCATTATACCTGAAGGAGCGTCTCCACCCCCATTGTTCAGCCTGGACACTGAGATCCAGCGCCGAGGGCCTTCTGGCGGTTCCCTCACTGCGAGAAGCAAAGCTACAGGGAACCAGGCAGAGGGCCTTCTCGGTAGTGGCACCCGCCCTGTGGAACGCCCTCCCATTGGAGGTCAAGGAGATAAACTACCTGACATTTAGAAAACACCTAAAGGCAGCCCTGTTTAGGGAAGTTTTTAATCTGTGATATTTTAATGTATTTTGGTATTTGTTGGAAGCTGCCCAGAGTGGCGGGGAAAACCCAGCCAGATGGGCGGGGTATAAATAATAAATAAATAAATAATATATATAAATAATAATAATATAATGAGTCCTGCCGTTTTGGACATGTCACCATTCACAGTTCTGCTGGGTAGCTCAGTCTGGAGAGCGAGAGACTCTTTATTTCAGGGTCGTGGGTTCAAGCCCCACACTGGGCAAAAGATTCTTGCATTGCAGGTGGATGGACTAAAAGACTGTTCTCTACACCGAATCAGACCATTGGGCCATCTGTACTGTGCAGGGGTAGGAAGCCATTTTCAGCTGAGGTTCCTTCTGGGCAACATTCTGGATACCCCATGCCAGCGGTTAGCAGGGCTGGAGGCTAAACTGGATGGAATGGTATCCAGTTGGCAATGAAGGTAAAATGTAAATGGTTAACCTCTGTACAGTGGGCTGGTTTCTGCTTGTACTTATGCACACCTCTTCCTTCTCCATTTGGGCAAGCTAGAGACAGTATCAGAGTTCAAGGACACATTCCGGCCATGCAAAAAAACTCCAGGAAGGATCCAAACCAGGGCCAATGAGAGGGTGTTGCCTGAGAAGAAGGAGTGTGGCTTGGGAGGAAATGTGGCCTAGGGAGTCCTGAGGACCAGATACAGAGGGCTACATTTGGTCTACAGATCTGCGGTTCTGCCCTGCAGTATGGTCCTGCAGTATGGTCTATTCCAACTGGCAACTGCTGCCCATGTCCTTCAGCAGCTTTTTCTCAGCCCTCTTGTTTGAGACTCTTTAAGCAGAGATTATAGCATTGAAAGGGTCCCAGGTGGCGCTGTGGGTTAAACCACTGAGCCTAGGGCTTGCTGATCAGAAGGTCGGTGGTTCGAATCCCTGTGACGGTGTGAGCTCCCGTTGCTTGGTCCCAGCTCCTGCCAACCTAGCAGTTCGAAAGCACGTCAAAAAAAAATGCAAGTAGATAAATAGGAACCGCTACAGCGGGAAGGTAAACGGCGTTTCCATGTGCTGCTCTGGTTTGCCAGAAGCGGCTTTGTCATGCTGGCCACATGACCTGGAAGCTATACGCCGGCTCCCTCGGCCAATAATGCGAGATGAGCGCGCAACCCCAGAGTCGGTCACGACTGGACCTAATGGTCAGGGGTCCCTTTACCTTTACCTTTAAGCAGAGATTACATGGGTTTGATGCTTAGACCTCCTGCCCATGTTTTCCCACTCAGCTATTGTCAATCTGAAACATACCATGCCATTATAATGACTGCCACCAGCAGCAGCAGGGGTATGGACAAGAGCCATAGAAAGAACTGGGTTTATATGTTATGTGAGTCAGAGCAAAATAGGGGGCCCAATTTCCATTGCCAGCATTGCAGGACAGTAGAAGCTGAAACATTGGTGTAGGCTGAAGCACCTGCACTAATTAGGCTGCTACTTAATTAGATTTGCTTCTTGATCAGTAGCAAAGCTACGTACGCACATGTCTTGGAAGTACACAGCGTATTAGTGCAGAGACCTGGAAAATGCCAAGAGCTGAATAATTTAATTTAATTGATCTTGGATATGGCTAATGGAATCCACCCTGAGGTAAAGAAATTGCCTTGAATGTAGCTGTGAATGAAAGCGGGACAGTGGCTGCTGCAATTGTGTATGCGGCTACCAACTTTCACATGGCTAGAGAGAGGTCACAGGATGATGTGCAGAAGGGTCTGGCTCATGCTTTGTCCCCAAGGCCTCTGCCAGTAGAGAAGAAGTGTTGGTTCTGCTGTGTAAAGTTCCTTTCCTATCCTGCCCTCATCACACCATGGTGGTGACATGACTCTAAGGGGAAGGGACACAATCACAGCTGACCCCTTTTGGTGGCATAATGTGCCTTCTGCCCCAACAGGGTCTGTTTCTCAGAGTCCATCTTTAAGGTAAAGGTAAAGGGACCCCTGACCATTAGGTCCAGTCGTGACCGACTCTGGGGTTGCGCGCTCATCTCACATTATTGGCCGAGGGAGCCGGCGTATAGCTTCCAGGTCATGTGGCCAGCATGACAAAGCCGCTTCTGGCAAACCAGAGCAGCACATGGAAATGCCGTTTACCTTCCTGCTGTAGCGGTTCCTATTTATCTACTTGCATTTTGACGTGCTTTCGAACTGCTAGGTTGGCAGGAGCTGGGACCAAGCAATAGGAGCTCACCCCGTCACAGGGATTCGAACTGCCGACCTTCTGATCAGCAAGCCCTAGGCTCAGTGGTTTAACCACAGTGCCACCTGGGTCATCTTTACTTGCTAGCAATTGGAGTAGCCTTTAAATGCTGTGGCGTCATCCATACCAAGATACATTTCTCTCACCCAAGTTGTACACAATTATCAATTGTATTGTTTAATATTTCTTTTAATACATCAGTGGGCATGTGATGATTTTAATTTATAAATTTTATTACCGTATATTCTGGCGTATAAGACGACTGGCAATATAAGACAACCCCCAACTTTTCCAGTTAAAATATAGAGTTTGGGATGTACTCGCCATATAAGAAATACGACCCGGCATATAAGATGGCCCCCAACTTTTAAGAAGATTTTCCTGTGTTAAAAAGTAGTCTTATATGCAGGAATATACAGTATTTAATGTTTAAACTGGTATATTAAAGTGTTTCCATAGCTTTGTGCTGATTAGGTCATGTTTTGCTAATGTAAATGTTCTAAGTTTTGTATTTTACTGAATGACATTGTATACATTGCAGCAGCCTTTGGCTATAAGCAATAAACTTGATACCATACTAAGGCATAACTTTTTCCTTTTCTTGTGCAGGGAGGTCCAAGATGGTGCACTTCAGGGTTTTACAGACAAAACAAAGTACTGTATATGCTACAAACTAAGAAAGTCTGCCCAACCCCATGACATGCAGGCTTTCAACATTTCATACTATTATTGAAATCATTATCTCTTATTTAGTGATCACCCTAATTATATCTTATTAGTATTCCCATCTGATTCTGCTGGTATAATGCTCAAGTGATGCAGGACCTTTCTGTTGAAGATGAATGTGTTCTCTGTAGTGTATCCTGTTGATGATTCATTCCCCGTGTCTGCAGTCATGGGATTGTTGTCTATCACATGATGGTGTAAGTTTTCATTCCACAGAGTCAGACGTGACGGAAACAGGATGTTTGTGTTACTGTGTTTCCTGAAGTGGGACTATTGTCCTTTGTCCTTTCTCTTTGCTGTCTGAATCTAGAGAGAGGGAGCCATGTTGCAGTGCTCCATGTGTGTTTATATGTAAATAAACATAGATTAGCCAAATGCTGAGTTGCTGAGGTCTGTTACGCAACTGTGGAAACTCTGCGGATCTGTAAGTGTGCTGATGTCAGTTGGCATCAGTCTCTGTGATGTTCAGGCTGGAGAAAGCTTATGAAGCTCCCGAATGATCAACCAGGAGGGAGGGAACATGCCAGTCAGGCATGTGTCTCTGCCAGGGTCCTGCTCGAGAGTAAGAGATCCTATCATAGTCATTTGCTTTTCTGGTACAGTACACTAAAGTGATTTTATTTTATATTTTTATTTTTCCCAGGGATTTGTTAATTTATTTTTACCCTGGCAATCAAAGGGCTGTCTTTCTCAACAGGGAATGCTGCCTCTCATAAGCTTTGAAACAGTGGCCTGAGAGTGCACCTTGTGCATCACCCCACAGCTAATGAGCAAGGCTGAATCGTAGGATTTCCTGAGCTTCTCACTGCTGCCCTTTGGGCCAGCTGAACTTTCTGATCAATTTTTGAAAGCAGCTTGGGAAGAGCGGGGGGAAATGATTCTGAACAGTAGGGCTCCAACTGTACGGAGAGTCTCCCTTAAGACATTTGGGGGGTCCTGGGTTGGGGGCCCTCAATGCTACAGACAGGGAGAAGATCCTGAGACTGGTTGAGATTTTAACCTGCTCATCAGCTGAAAGACATAGGGAAGGAATTGCAGGGAGGGAACTAGCTTTTGGCTAAAGAATGGAAGAAACTTCCTTATAGCAAGTGCTGCTGAGGTATACCTCACTTGAGAGTAGAGAGCCATCTGTCAGGGGTGGTGTAGTCCTGCATTGCAGATCCTGCACTGTGTAGGATGTTGAGCTGCATCACCACCAAGGGACGTTCCAACATCAATAAGAGAACAGCCAGACAAACTTGACTGGATTTGTCATAAATTTCCAGCTGGCGCCCGGAAGTGCAAGGGAGTTAAGCAAAAAGATGAATGAGCAGCTGTAAAATACTGCTGAATAATGAGTGTGGTGCTCAGGTCAACAATGCTGCTTTGCTGGACAACGATAATGTCTGCTAGCAGAGTAGATAAAAGGCAGTGGCAGTGAATTTGCTTTAGAGACCAATTTGCACTTAAGTCTCGTTCCACCAGCAAAGGCATTGAAATTGCAGCATCTTAATCACGATTTGCCAAGAAGCCTTTACTGTAATATAGCCTCTTTCCAGCCCAACCTTTCACACCCCCAACAGTAGACAAGAATAGTACCAATAAAGAAGTGTTCATAATATTGCGAATCTTTTTCCTTTTTCCACCCCGCAAACAATTCCCATCACTTGGTAAGATTTCAGAAAGGATAAGCTCAAACGTTCACAGTCTGAGGTGGTATAGTCTGTCATACGGCTGTAACATAACACCTCAGCATTCATGTGTGGGGCCAGTGTCATGAAGCGGTTAGAGTGTCTAACTAGGATCTTGGAGACTAGGGTTCAAATTTCCACTTGGCCATGAAGTTTAGTGGGTGACCTTGGACCAGTCACTGACCACAGTTGAGGAACCCCTGGTTTAAAGGATCTGGATAGGTGAGTAAAAATGGAGAGATGCTCCAGCCTGACAAGTTTAGGCACTCCCTTAGTAACTTAAAGCAAAGTCCATCCAATAGGCCTGGTAATTAAGGCCTAAGAACTGCTTTCATGTGGTCCATTGACATGCCATAACAGTAACATCTACAAAGCAGGAACCGCGCGGCTCTGGTGGCTGAGTTGGTTCTTTCCAACAACAACAACACACATCTTTGTTAGAGCAAGGCATATGTAGTACATTTTGCATCTCACCACACTGGGGTGTATTTAGAGATGGAAAGTGCTCAAAACACAAAATTGCTCAATTAAAGTCACATGGCAGGTCAAAAGCAAAACGGAGATGGAGCAACAGCCATTGGACATCCCACCAGCCAAGCCCTCACCAATGGTTCCACTAAATATAATGGATCTCTTTCCATCTGCATCAGCTGTTTGGTTACCAGTAGATTGCCATCTTCGTATCCTTCCAAATGACTTTAGGAAGAGGACAGTGTAACCCGATTTCACAAACTGTCCAAACATGGTGTATGTGAAAATTATTAATGACCATGTGCAGACTACTGTAACTGCTTATCAAAGAGTGTTGTAATTAATTGCTGTTGGAACTTCATTAATCTTGATCTATTACAGACAGTCTGTTTCCTACTCTTTCTTATTCAACAACTGTAGGGAAGGCAGGAGGCAATCAAGTTCATTGCACTTGAGGATAAGCCCTGTAACCTCCTGCGGAGTTTCATTTACCAAAGGAATTACGTATCTTCCATCAGCCCAGTAGAAAGGGCCACAGCACAGAATCTTTCAGATGTGCACCCATCTATGTCTTGTAGATATGGATAAGTGCCAAGTGCCTTGTGTTGATATAGTTCAGGGGCAGTGTGTCCCATTTAACGGCTTGAAGTGCCGCACTGCCCTGCCGCTGCTGCCACCACAATACCTGCTGCTGCTGCCTCCTGCACCACCACCCACTCTGCCACTGCTCCATACCCTGCCACATCCACAGCAAGGATATGAAGGCAGCAGGGCAGGCAGGGTGCCCACAGCAGTGCTGCCTTGGGGGCTTCTGCCACCTGAGGCAGCTGCATTATCCTGCCTAATGGCTCAGCCAGCTCTGATGTAGCTAGAACAGAAGAATGTGCTGTGCTGGTTTAGAGCAGGCATCCCCAAACTTTGGCCCTCCAGATGTTTTGGACTACAATTCCCATCATCCCTGACCACTGGTGCTGTTAGCTAGGGATCATGGGAGTTGTAGGCCAAAACACCTGGAGGGCCGCAGTTTGGGGATGCCTGGTTTAGAGTATCACAGCCTTCATCAACCAATGTTGGCTGGGGATTATGGGAGTTGTAGTCCAAAAGACTGGCATATCAGATTAAGACATGTGTGAAGAAATGCAGGGCCTCTAGCCTAGGCCACAGCTGCTAAGTCTCCCGTTTTTCGTGGGAAATCCCTGGATTTTAACCCATTTCCCACTGTTATCCCGAACAGAAAAAAATCCCGGAAATCCCCCGGATTTCCTACCTGCCAGGGAGGCTCCATTTCGGGTGCCGTTCTGCCTATGTCTGGGCACTGGAAATCGGGCAGCACTGGCACCGGAAGTTGCTTCTACATATGTCTGGACTCCGCTGGACGCTCCGCTGCTGATCCTGCATTTTTCAGCGGGAGACTTGGCAGCTAAGGCCTAGGCAGGGTCCCCTTCCTTACCTAGCTGCAGTGTTGTGGTTCACACCAGGCAGCTTCCATGAATGAGCTATTCCGTTTAGAGGTACCATTGTAGCTTTCCCACAATGCACCTGAGCAATGCTATGCTGGAAATACTGTGAGAATACAATTTATTTCTGAACATTGCCACAGCAGGACACTCTGGGTAGAGATTATGTTCTGTCCCTGTGAAACTATTGCCACAAAAAAAGCCTTGTTCACGGAAAGGAAGCTTGACCTTGACTAAACAGGCCATTCAGGAGCCAGATCTCATCTGGTTGCCCCTTGGCGTAGTTAATTTGGATCCCTTGCATATCCAAGTAGGTACTTGCCTGAGTGAGTGGCATATTTTTATGAATAAAATTATTTTCTTAAAAGCAAAATTTCTATCTCCTAACCACAGCAGGCATCTATCATATTCTCAGGTGATTAGAGCAAACTAAACACATCACATCACAGCCTGTTGGGGAACCATTGGCTTGGTCTTTTAATTATCCAAACTGCAGGAACTAGAGCAGAATCAATTCCAAGCAATGTAAAGAGGATAATACTTATCAATTTGGAATGTAGTAATCAAATGAAACACAGAGGACTAGACCCTTTGGCTCCTGCCAGTCCAAATAGCTACTTTGATATCAATTGCACTGATTTATAGGACTTTGGAGGAATTGGAACAATACTAATGAGAAAATCTTGGGGCAGACCTTCACTGTATTTCACTAGAAATTACAGAGGCATTTTTCATGCACTCACTTACCTACGGTATGAGTAGCTCTGTAGGAATGCTTAGTTTAATATTACCTAAAGAATGTGTTTGATGACACTGTATCTTACCTGCAAAAAAACCAATAGTTTTCAAGCTGTGCTCCTAAGAACACAAGGGTTTCTTTAGGGCAGGTGTGGGGAACCTTTGGCTTGAAGATAACATGACCATAACCCTCCCCCCTCACACGCACACACACCCCAAATTGTTTGATCTTTAGGTTACACTCTTAGTCAGTGTTTTTTTCATGGGGTACTGAAGGGTACCGGTACCTTTTTGGGAAGCAGCTTGGTTTATTTTTGAGCCATTCATTCTCATCCGGAAATATCTCTTCTATTTGCACATTCAGATAGATATGTGGGGCTTCAATGGATGTGGATGCTTGCAAAAGAGGTTATGCCTGAGGGAGGGTCATGTGTGTTGAGTTTCCTATAGGAGGTGGAAGAAATTAGAAAAGTTGAAGCTTTGGGCTCTGTGACAACATAATAAATTGAGCAAGTATAATCCCGTTCTGGTTTCCTCTACCACCTGCCTTCTTTGAAATTTTGTTTCTAATTGGGGCCCAGCTTAGAATTCTAGCACAGTCTCAAAGTGGAGTTGATGAGAAACCAAATGCTCTCAACAACAACAGCAGCAACAACAACACACTTATAAACTGATCATTAATTGGAGGTAACAGTCTTGTCTGGGGGTGGGGGAATGCTCTTGGCTGGAAGAAGGGCAACATAGAAGAAGGGGGAAATGCCAGTGCCTAGTCTATCAATCTCTCCCAAGGCATTTGGATATTAATGAAAGCTATTATTTTAAATGTAATTTTTACCCTAAACATAGTCTTATAATAAGAAGCCCCCTATTGTTCTACTGAGAAGCACAGAACCCCACTGGGTTGAAATATAGCACAGCATTTTATTTTTTAAAATGAGATGGAGAATAGTGCAAATATAAGCCTCAAAAGGAACATTTTCATTTTATTGAATGCTCTTAGGTAGATGGATTAGATTAGATTTTTTTTTATAAAAACAAAAACAAAACACCTGTAAGTAGAAAAATGTAACAGTAGCATCAAAGATTCTAGCTTTGCCTTCTCCCTGACATGCTACATTTCTATGTGCAAACAGGCTTTTTGAGGGTGAAGTATAAAATGGCATTCTCCCTCCTGCAGCTTGAAGTTGTATGGTCCTAGAAGGCTGCACCAGCTCCAGAACCACTGGATCATACATTATTATTTATTTATTTATACCCTGCCCATCTGGCTGGGTTTTCCCCGCCACTCTGGGCGGCTTCCAACAAATATCAAAATACATTAAAATATCACAGATTAAAAACTTCCCTAAACAGGGCTGCCTTTAGGTGTTTTCTAAATGTCAGGTAGTTGTTTATCTCCTTGACCTCCAATGGGAGGGCGTTCCACAGGGCGGGCGCCACTACCGAGAAGGCCCTCTGCCTGGTTCCCTGTAGCTTTGCTTATCGCAGTGAGGGAACCACCAGAAGGCCCTCGGCACTGGACCTCAGTGTCCAGGCAGAACAATGGGGGTGGACTTGCTCCTTCAGGTATATAGGACTGAGGCCGTTTAGGGCTTTAAAGGTCAGCACCAACACTTTGAATTGTGCTCGGAAACGTACTGGGAGCCAATGTAGGTCTCTTAGGACCGGTGTTATGTGGTCTCGGCGGCCGCTCCCAGTCACCAGTCACTGAAGATAGTACAGTCTACCTTAACTTTGTTTATATTGGCTGGCAACACTTGTGCAATGCTGTAACATGCAACAAAGCAGAGATCCTGCTGCCACTCTGCTGAATCCCAACTCCCACCAGTTCCAGCCAGCATGGCCACTGGTAAGGGTTATGGGGACTGCAGTCCAGCAATCTCTGGGGTGGCTGCACATTCCCCATCCCTGTGTCAGAGAATGAGAGGTTGGGAATTTCCAGTTCTCTTGGGTGAAAGCAGAGCATGCTATAAGATTACATGAGCAACAGGCCATTTATTTGTAACAGCCCCCAGTAGCAGAGCTTCCATTACAACAACACAGATTTCTGAGTTTCCCCTCAGATTTATTTCATTTACCTCTTGTTATGTTGCCATGTCTTTATATTAGATTCAGGACAATAAAGGCTCTAAATGTGGTGGTAATTCAAGCAGCCTCTGTGAGCTTCATAAAGCACATGTAGGTGAAGAGCACAGCTAATTCATAGCTGCTCTGGGAATCATTCATTTTCTTGGTGGCAGCTGGAAAGCCACAGATAAGTTTAACAAAAGTACACGGGCTTTGGTGTAGATGTTTTCAGATATTCAGGGACAGTCGCTGCCCTTAGATTACAGGTAGGTAGCCGTGTTGGTCTGAGTTGAAGCAGTTGTTCTGAAGAAGTTGTTCTGAAGAAGTTGTTCTGAAGAAGTGTGCATGCACACGAAAGCTCATACCAAAATAAAAACTTAGTTGGTCTTTAAGGTGCTACTGAAGGAATTTTTTTATTTTGCCCTTAGATTGTTAGCTATGTCCTACCTAAACGAGATGGATCCGTGAACTGGGGTACGTCTCTCTCTCTCTCTCTCTCTCTCTCTCTCTCTCTCTCTCTCTCTCTGTGTGTGTGTGTGTGTGTGTGTAATTATGGACCGGACAGTATTTTGCAGGTTGAATTCAATTTTGCAAACTATAAATACTGAAATGATCTCTCTAGGCTTGTTTCTGAAAGGGAGTGCATAATGAGTATGAAAATTTCCTAGTTTTTCTTCTTGCTACCATCTCTGTGGCATGGATAAAGTTGGAATCATTTTAAGAGACAACCATTGTTTCTGATGAACTCTATGCTGTGCCTCCCATATCCAGATGGAGTATTTGTAGACTGGCCACATCTCCACGCCATACAAGCGGACCGAGGGCATACCAACCTCATAGATCAGGAGCAAGGAAAGAAGTTCAAACATCCCCAGTCATATACCTCTGGGCCATAGATTTTCATCTCTCTTTATAATAGTTCCCCTCTTTCTACGTTACATTGTCCTCCAAGGAATGCAGAAGAGTATTTTAAGATGCCATTCTATACTGAAGCTATGCCAGCTGAGGGGTTATACTGGATGTGACAGAAGTCCCACTATGCCAACAGAATGCAAAATGCACTACTGCTGGTGGAAAGCACACAAGAAACTCTGCCCTTTTACAGCAGCTGAACACTCCGCCAGCAGAGCTGTTCTGCT
This sequence comes from Zootoca vivipara, assembly GCF_963506605.1. Lineage (NCBI taxonomy): Eukaryota > Metazoa > Chordata > Lepidosauria > Squamata > Lacertidae > Zootoca > Zootoca vivipara. The sequence continues at coordinate 64,091,751 of NC_083282.1, read as the reverse complement.
GACAATGATGCATGGGCAGAACAGCTGAAATGGGAGCAGAGTAACAGGCAGGACATGGGTGACACAGGGAAGAAGCACATGTATGCCATGTCCTTTCACAGCCACAACCCCATTGACAGGGCAACTTTGCCAGGTCCCTGGCTCCTGGCAACCAAATTTCAGAGTACCGCTCTCCCATCAAACTAGCTGTTACTCATTTCCAGTTTCAGACTACCATCACACAGGCTGCAACAAAAGAAGAAGAGGAAAGAGAAACCAATAAACTCTTTGAAAATTGGCAACATGAGAAGATCTGATGTCAACAGCTGCCCCATAATGAATTGGAACTCATGAAAAACTGTCTTCTAAAACTTGCGTTTTATTAAAAATTTTATTGCATGGTTTTGTGGTTGTGATTTTACTATTTTAATGGTAGTGTTTTGTTTTAATTTTGATATTTTTGTAATCCATTCTAGGATCATTGAGTGAAGGGCAGCTATTACTACTACTACTACTACTACTACTACTACTACTACTACTACTACTATGGCTAATATTATTACTCGTAGGCACCACTGAATTCTGTTTTTCAGCTGCTGCTACAGCACACTCCTCCACTCAGCTGTGTGATCTCAGATTGCATGTGAGAAATTGCTTGTTTGAAAATCCCCTCCTGTGTCAAAAGTTCTCTATGTGGAAAATGTACCCATCAGGGAGACCGAGCCTTTCTCGTACTATAACAGCAGTCACATTAATAATGTGGCTAGTGATTAATGCCCAGCCCTGTATTCCAGATAGCCCTATGAAGGATCTTAATAATGCATATGGCTTAAAATTAAAGTGCCGAAACATATTCTCTTTGATTTAGTGTTGCAATTATAGAATGTTAGAAGTTATCCATAGTATAGTCTGATCTATATATTTGTTTAAGAAGTTATGTTACTGACAAAGGAAGTGAGGGGAACAGTATATCAAATGTGTAACGCACACACGCGCGCACACACGCACACGCACACGCACACACACACACACACACACACACACAGAGTGATTTTAGGAGGACTTTAAACCAGGACTACTGAGCAGTAGGAACTTTTGACTAATGGAGATATAGAAATGCAACTGCAAATGCATAGCAATGGTGAAGCCATTTTGAATCTACGGCATCCATCTTGGATTCAAACCGACATCAGGTCAAAAAGGATATGCATCCCAAGGTAAACAAGGGGTAAGAATGCCCTGAAACTAAATCAGACCCTGTCCCTGGGAAAGACATCTGTGGCTCCTCGTTTACCACTGTAATGCTGCACAGCCACCTTCTGTGGGGACATTCCCAGAAAAGATGCTGTCTTTAAGTAGCCAACAGAAGTAGGAGGAAAATGTGCCAGTTCAGCAATAGCAGCAATCCCAGTGGACCAGTTTGTTCACTTAGTGTCAGGAGTATCTGTCTTCAGTGACCAGGGAGAGAGATGGCGAAGAATAAGCGGCAGAAAACAAAGGAAAGGGTGGGGGGACAGAGTGGAAGAAGAATGATGGGGAAGAGAAGAGATGGGGAAGAGATTCTTCTCTTCTCTTTTTATTTTCACAGTTTGCTCTTTTCATTCCAACATTTGCTCCTGGTAATTCCAGTTTAAGGAGAATGGTCAAGAGCAACAAATCTTGAGTGGGTAATATAACAAAATAAATCCTTTTTCTGACAGGACACGAAAATTCTCAGCGGATGGGTAAACATCCAAAGACAAGTTACAAGCTCACAATTTGGGCACACAAAGTAAGTCATTAATGACTGACTGTATCATCAAACAAACACACAGCAGCTATGCAAGCATCAGAAGCACTGGATGATTCAAGCAGCCTGCATTGCATCTTAAACCACAGCATTTCATTTACATTTGGCCCCAACTTAGCTCAGCATTGGGGTGCTTTGGCATTAAGCTTGGGTCACATCCACACCATACATTTAAAGTACACAGCTTCTTGGCAAGTGTGGTTTACATCTCACAGAGCTATAAATCCCACCATCCTTAAAAACTACAGTTCCCAGGATTCTTTAGGGGAAGCCATGTATGGTGTAGATTTCACCTTGGTTTCAGGTCCTAAAAGTCAAGCTGTCTACATTTTAAAGGTTCAAGCGATGGAACATAATGCATTACAGTGTTTCTGCGCCTCTGTTCCTGGCCTAGAATACCAAATCCAGTGCTAGATCAGTGCTTGGGATAAGAAATGGACAGGATAAAGGGCCAAGAAACTGAGGCTTGGTCCTGACACGATGGAAGTACTATCGGTAGATGATTTGTGTTCATTCTCCCCTAACAGCATTGCACTCACCCTTAGGGATCCTAATGGACTGAGGCTGGTGCACCAACTGAGATTCCTCCTGGACAGAGATAAGTTGGTCAGTGGTTATCCATGCACCGGAAACCTCAAATACTGCAATGCGCTGCACGAGAATACTGCAGTGTGTTGTATGAGAGGCAGCCTTTGAAGGCTGCAGTGAGAATACTAACACAGCTGCTAGGGTAATAACTGGAGATGCTTTGGGGGGGACATGTTTCACCAGACCATTCGGAGTCCCATTCAAAATGCTGGTGATGATCTTTACCATACATGACTTGGGTCCTGGGTACCTGAAGGAAGGTATGCAATTCTGTTTTCAAATCCCACTGGCTGTCCTTGGGCTAGCTGCCAGTTTTTAGTCTGGCAACATGGACTCCCTCCTCCCGCATGAATTTGCCTGCCCAACCACACGCAATATCTCTTCATTCCACCATCTTTGGATGATGCTTAGTGGGACATAAGTGATAAGACCAGCTCTGTTATTAGGCAGAGTGAGGCAACCACCTCTGTAGGAAGGCTTGGGTGGGGAAGTGATGGTAACCCCCAGGAGTTCCTTCTGAACTCCCAGGCATTCTTCTTCTCTGTATCCTCAAACCTAGCCTGAGGCCCCCAAGTGTGGTGCTGGGGTATCCACATGTGTAAGTAAATAAATGGTGAAATGAGAATGGTCACTTGAATGGTGTCCCAATCTGTACACCACTTTCAAGTCATTCTCTTTTATTGATGTGCCAAAAAAAACCCAAACCCAGTAAAAAAAAATCATTTTGCCATTATTTCAGGACATCCTTTTTTCTACCAGAGAAAGGCAGCTATGCGTCTGACTGCTGGCAGTGCGTTTATTATGTGTGTGAGGAAAAACCTTTTGTTACCATTGTCAAAAGACTTTTCAAAGTCTGTACGCTTTCTGTTTACCTGTCTCGGTATTTTTGGCTGACGTTTGAAGCTGCTGTATACTAAGTGAGGCCAGTATATAGTGTATGATTCTAGCCCACTGCTGTCTTACTGTGAGTGATCAGTTGTTCTCCCCAGTCTTGGGTGGAAGCCTTTTCCAACCTGGCTGCTGTCCTTTAACTCAGAGATAAGGACCCCGTGGCTCCCCGATTCAAATATTGCTGAAATAAAACTCCCATCATCCCTGATTTTTAGCCATGCTGGCTGGGGCTGATGGGAGTCAGACAATGTCTGGAGGGCCATAGGCTCCACATCCATGCTTTTATGGGAGATACCAGAATACGTTTGTCAAAAAAAACCAGATGTACTGTACATCTGTGTGACAGGCAGGCTGGAGAGGGCATAGGGCAGCACAGTGTAGACCATAGCCAATAGGAGGCACTGCTGGTCCACCGTGGTGCAGTGGTTAGAGTATTGTACATGGACGTGGCAGACCAGGTTTCAAATCCCCACTCAGCCATGAAGCTTAGTGGGTGATGTTGGACCAGTCACTGCCTCTCAGCCTAATCTACCTCACAGGGTTGTTGTGGGGTTTAAATTAGGAGGGACGGAACCATGGACACAGCACTGAGCTTCTTGGAGAAAAGGTGGGACATATATGATAGATTAGATAGATGATAGATAGATAGATAGATAGATAGATAGATAGATAGATAGATAGATAGATAGATAGATAGATAGATAGATAGATAGATCTATTAGGTAGGTAGGTAGGTAGGTGATAGTGATGATACCATAATTCACCACATAATGGTTGCAGATTCTATGCCATTTTCACAAAAGGAGGGTGTGACCATTATGCAGTGAATTACAGGAGTGGAGGCAGAGGAAAGGGCCTTGGACCAGCAGCAGAGGTGGTTGCTTGGCCACTGCTTCCCCTTCTTGGCTGGGATGTCCCGGGGCGCAAGCCCAAGACGACGGCAGCAGCAACAACAGCAGCCACCTTGCCTCCTCCAGCTACGATACCTCTGCTCAGGGCTGGCAAGCCAATGAGGGCCCAGACTCCAGCTCTCACTGCCTCAGGAGCCCGCCCTCCCCCCCCCCGGCCAACTCCCAGCTCACCTGACTCTATGAGAGGCAGCTGCACTGGACCCCCATGCGGCGCCAGGAAGCACCCAAGGCGGCCTAGGAGCTCATGGCCGAGACTGAGAGGTGCAGGGCAGCTAGGGGAGGAAAGGAAGGGGCCCAAGGCCTGGCAGAATCTCAGAAGCTGCCATGCAACAATTATGCAATGAAAGCTAATTGTCCAATTTTTTGAGTGACAAAACAGAGTGCTATTATTAAGTGGTGGTGATGATTATGCAGTGAATTGTGGTAGATAGATGCATGCATGCACTGGAGAGCAAATGTTTGCAAAACAGAGCCTGCTGTGGTCATATATGTGTGACTCAAGCATGCCCTCTTTGCATTGTGGGACCAGTTCTCTGGAATTCTCTCCCTTTAAAGCTGAAGCAAGCCACAACGCTGTAGGGTTTGTGATGTACATTTGAAAATCCTTTTTCTTATGGAAATACCCTGTTTTATTTCCACAGTTTTTAATTATTGTTGGTTTTTATTTTTTAAAGCTGTTTTGTGATCTGTATTCTGTATTACATCCTGCATCTGCTCTTCACTTTTATGCTGGTTTATTCTTTCGCTGGACTGCATTCCATGCTTTTATATCTTATTGCCAGATGGAGGTTTTTAAAAATAATAATAATAATTAGGGATTGCAAGCTGCTTTGTGGAGGAAGTTCCTCAAAAAATAATAATACATTTCCCCCCCCAATAAAAACATAACATCAATGTCGGCTCCCCTGCATGATTTTGGACCCTGATGGTGCATTGGAACAGGTTCCCTGCAGGAGACATTTGTTCTCCAACATGTGGGAAATGGTATGGTAAGCAACTGGGATCCACTTTGAGACGGCGGGGCTAACTAGTGCATCTCCACTCTCCCTCTCATTGGCCTTTTCTCATTGGCCCTGGCAGTAACTACATTTGCTATTCCCCCAATTGCCATCTGATATAGTTAATTTAGTTGGCTTCACTTCTCCCTTCCTTTGCTTCCAAAAGTGCTGAATGACTGGTTTATACAAATAAAAATAAGGTTCTGACAAAAGCCATGTGACTCCACTTGACAGACAAAAAGGCAGAGAAGCTGAGAGTTCTTCTCTCTGAGCTGGAGGTGCCTTCAGCTCACATAAAACCCTTGCCAGCAAGAGGTTCCATAGCCGGATGTGACTTAATGATACCTCAATTGCATTTTCATCCCTGGATCCCAGGGAGCTTTAGCTCTGATTCTGCCAAGCCCATTAACCATCAGCCTAACGGCAAGGTGTGGGCTGCCGCCGCCGCCGATCTGGGCTTATGGTGGAACTGGGAGGCCATTCGATGGAGATGAAGAGGCAGAGGCACAAACTCCTTACCTCAATTGCTTCCCTAAACCTCCAGCAGCCGCCGTGGTGATCCATCTTCTCCCTGTGATTAGCACATAAATTACCTCCAGTGGTCTGAAACACTTCAATTATTCAGAGTAGTTTTAGCATCCGCTGTAAAGAGTGAGCGAAGAAGGAATAAAGAGAGGCAAGTCAAAAAGACCAAGAGAACCCAGGAGGAACCCACTTATCAAAGGACGTGATGACCTCTCAGACTGCACAGCCTCTGATTCAATTCTTCTCATGCTGAGTCCTCTTTGAATTTGTCCTCTGAGGTCATTTCTGCATAGGGAATTGCCTGGATCTCAGACATGCACCTTCATTGCGCACCATTGTGGCAAGCTGTGTGGCAGGTATGCACACAATCTGCAAGGATTCTCCAAACCTGACAAACAAGGAAAATCTCATGTTGGTTTGCCCAAGGTACATGATGACTGCAGGAACATTGTATGTGTGTGGGGGAAAGCCCACATCACTTCATAATTCTGCCACTTCCTGGTAAGCAGTTCCTGTGTTCTTCCTTGCATATGGGGACGGCCGGTGTGCACAGAGCAGCACATGAATGTGAAAGAGAGATAACAAAGAAGTCTTTGCTCAGTCTTGCCTTGCAAAGAAATGGAAGGTTGGAGCCCTGAAGTAACTAGGCACAACCTTCTGGGAAGCTACACCTCCTTCAATGGTCCTCAAGAGCAAAACTCCTGTCAATCCAAAGAACCATGGGGCAAATTTTGGTGTGGCACTCCAGATGTTGTTGGACAACAACTTCCATCACCCCTGACCATTGGCAATCCTGGCTGGGTTTGATGGTAGTTGCATCCTAACAACAGGTGGGCGGTCACTGGTTATCTCCCCCATGCTTTGCAGCCTGGCTCTCCACACATTTACTCAAAAGAACCAGTGTGGTGTAATGGTTATGGGAGACCAGGATTCAAATCCCTGCTCAGTCATGAAGCTCACTTGAGCCTCTTGGCCTAACCTACCTCACAGGGTTGTTGTGGGGATTCAGCGAGGAGGGGTGGAATCATGTATGCCACCTTGAGATGCTTGTTGAAAAGGATAGAACAGAAATGCAATAAATAAAGAAATAAGTCCCACTGACTTCAGTCTGGTCTATCACCGCATAAATGTGCATAGCATTTAATTTAATTGCGCTCATTAAGCAATTAAACGTTTGCTGCCCCGTTTAGCAAAGGCTCAGCAATGTATAGCATGTTTGTTCCTGCAGGACGGAGGATAGGCTGGGGCAGTTTCTGTGTTTTAACAATGTTTCTTTATATCTCCGAGGACTGCCTGAGTGGCTGCAATCATGTTTATGCTATTTCTTAAGATATTCAGGTGATGGATTGGAAGGAACTGAGGTGGATGGGGGGGGGTTATGCATTGAAATTAATAATAAATAAAGTAGTGCGCTGACTAGCAGACCAAGGAAATTGTCAGAGCACACACAAATACCAAGGATATGCTGAGCGTGCTGTTCTTTGGCGGACTGGGTACATTGGAAGCTGCCATGCTGATCAAGCATATTTCTGAAACTAAGGCAGCTGTTGACCAGCCCGAGGTCACATTGCAGCTCATGGTGGGAAGTGATGGCAGCACTGGACACCCAAATTGGGGCATGGGTGGGCATTGACGGGGCAAGCACATTTTGAGGGGATGGGGAAATCAGCTTTGTCCCACCTGAACATTCCCATTGATTTTGATTTAGCTGGCTTTCAAGTCAATGTGCTTAAGATTGCAGCCATTTTTAAAGCTCCAGTTTATGATCCTAACTAAGCTTACTAGGTGACTATGGGGAAGGCAGTATCTTTCAGACTTAACGAGTGAGGATACAATAAGAGAACTGTGTATAAGCCACCACGAGCTCCTTAGAGAAAAGGCAGGGAACAAATATGTAGAAAAATGGTCTCCGCATTACTCAATTTTTGTGTCACTTCCAATTCAGTTAGCTCATTAACAAAGATATTCTCTGGATGCTTCCAGGGTTCCTTTATTAACTTGGGTCCAGCTATTCAAAAGCTCCTGAGCAGCACATCTCTCCCCCCACCCTCCTTCCTTACTGCATTACCTCATTTCTTTCTATATCTGACCCAGATTGCTTCCCGCAGTTGAAGAATCAGGTTGCTTTTGATTGACCTGGAAACAATCATGAGTTAGCAGTTTTGCTTCTTCCTTCAGCCCCCCTAAAAACACCCTGAATCTTAATCTGTTGTGCATTTTCACCCATATATTTTCAGCCTTTCTTTCACACACACTACAATAGCTCTGCGCAGTTCTGCTAAATTCAGTGTGCCAATTTGCGCACCCTGGAGATTTGACCTCATACTTTCCAGCCAACGTAGAGCCCATTGGGACATATATTGATGGAGTGTGCAGCAGGTGTAGTTATTTTGTGTAGCTGTCACAGATTTCTAGCTGGACATCAAACTAGTGGAGCCTAATTACTGAAGCTTTGCAGCAGGTCTGTTAGAGTCTCCACGCCAAAGCAGTGTTCTAAACACACATACTTGATGGCATCAATGTATGTGGGGCTTATATTTGAAAGTCTAAATGTTAAGATTTGTATATGTGCTGTAAGCTGCCCAGAGTGGCTGGGGAAACTCAGCCAGATGGGCGGGATATAAACAATAAAATTATTATTAATCATAAGGTTTGAAACAGATTCATCAGAGGACTAGTTTCCCCCTAAATTAATTGCCTTATTGTGCATTGGCATTTTTGTATTTTCTAGATACCAGAGGGTTTGTCATTTTAAAATATGGGTCTTATGGCCTAGGGAACACCAGCATGTTTGGGATTGTTTGAAGTATCTGCATCCAAAGCAAGAACAGGGAACCTCCAGATGTGGCCCTGTGGTTGTTGTTGGACTCTAACTCCCATCAGGTGAGGGTTCCAATGGTCAGGGATGATGGGAGTTATAATCCAACATCTGCAGGGCCAAAGGTTTCCCATCCCTGATCTAAAATAACAGCAAGAACAACAACCTATGTGTCAGCTGAAAGACTAACAGATTGGTTTTAGCTTAACTGCTATCCAATTCCTCACCTGATTATCCAATTAATGCACCTGATGCTTGCAAACCAAATAATTCACCCCAATCCCATATATGGCAGGAAAGTGGTGCTCATGCCAAAACCATATTGACCAACAATACAATGTAGGTACAATTCTCCACACACACGTGACACCTTCATAGTCGTCTTTGACTGGACTTAACCATCCAGGGGTCCTTTACCTTCCCCTTTTCCCACATACCTCTGCTTTGGCATTAAAGGAAGAGGTATGACCATGAGGTTGGACCACCCAATCTCATCTTGGTATGCCTGCAATGCCATTGTGATGCTAACTGCTATACTAACAGCCATTTCCCTTAGATTCCACACAATAAAAAAACACTGCAGAAATTGTGGTTGTTTCATCAAGCTGGGAGCAAAACCATCAGCGCCTACCTCAGATGAAGCCAGGGGGCAGCAATCAGAAAAGCTCTTGTTGTTGTTGTTTAGTCGTTTAGTCGTGTCTGACTCTTCGTGACCCCACGGACCATAGCACGCCAGGCACTCCTGTCTTGCACTGCCTCCCGCAGTTTGGTCAAACTCATGTTCGTACCTTCGAGAACACTGTTCAACCATCTCGTCCTCTGTCGTCCCCTTCAGAAAAGCTCTGAACAAACGCCCCCCCCCAAAAAATGGGTGTGGGCATGGAGTTAAAGGGGATTAATGCAAGGATTATTCTCGGGGGGGGGGAGGTCAAATTAAGAAAGAGTATCTTGGTGCAACAGGTGATCACCTCAACCCTCATATGGTGTGTGTATGTGTATGTGTATACACACACACACACAAGGGGGCTTGTGTGCTCTGCTCCAGTGGCCCAACACCAGGCACATTCTTCATCATTGCTCTGCAGGAAGCCTGCAGAGAAAGAATGGATTTCTGTAGATTATAGCAACTCCCCTTCCTGAAACTGCAAGTCCTCTCCACTGCAGTGGGCATGACTGGGTGAGGCCAGCACCGCCCTGCTCCCCAACCCACATATTAGTTATGTAAGCCAGGTTGGCCTCCTCATCCAACCAAACACTAAGAAACTGACCTAGCATGCAGCAGCTGAGAGCTGGCTGGCAGGGGAACTCCCTTGTTTTGAGGAAGGGCCAATACAGTGCACAGTAGAGCCCCCCCCCCACATCTGGCTTACCCCTCTCTCACATTCCTTCATCAAACCAGAATCATAGAAATAGGCATTTTCCCTCCCCCCTCCAACTAAGACCTTTTCTGAATGCAACACCGACACTATTTTAGAACCTACATAGCACTATAAACTGTAAACCAATGTTATTACCTCTATGGAAAGCATGCCTTCAATGAAGTGATTAGGTTGGCTTTGTTTCCACAAATAACTTTTTTTAAAAAAGAAATTGCACATATCTGCTTTTGTCTGCTTGCTTGGGAGCTGAAGCTGACTTTATTTTTATTTATAAATTATGCTTACTTACAGGCCTTTCAAATTGTGATCCAGGCACTGAGACCAGCCTGCTGGTGAGTACCCACTCTTCTTACGCTAGAATCTCATTCTAAGTGTTTGTGGTTCCATGGCTGCTGCATTATCACAATCAATAGGAGGATGTGCCTGTGAGGAGGGCACACTGATATGCCTGTGCTGTTTTATTGAACCTGTGGAGGAACCATATGATTGAGGCATTTCCCCCTGCAAAAGTATCTCATTATGAAAGTGCATACTCATTAAAATATCATCCATAATTGAAAGCATATTTTGCCTTAAACCTTCAGGCAGCACCCTTACCATATTCCAAAACTTCTTGGATTTAATTAAAAAGAAATCTTACCTCCTTTAAAACTTGTTTGAGCTAGGTTATGGTGAGATCAGTTTCTCATCTCGTCTGGAGTTTTTAAAGTACCATACATAGAAGTTTTATCAGGCTGGGTCTTCAGGAGAGTTTGTTGGAAATGAGTGGACCTCGGGACTAGGAGTGGGGAAGAATGGGGGAAGCTGTAGAAGAACATCAGTATATCCCACTTGGTGAAAAAGTGATGCTTGTATTTTGAAGGCCTATTTAAAAAATACAGTTTTCAGAAGACCCGTAAATGGAGGCAAGCATGGGCGTAGGCAGGAGGGGGCAGTTGCCCCCCCAGAAGCAAAAAATTAATGTATTTTACAGACCATAACCAGCACTTTTCCCCTCCAAAAACTGAAGTGGAAAGGGCTTTGCTTTAGCAAGAGCAGCTCAGTCTCCACTTGCGGGGGCGGGGGCGGGAACACAGCTGTAACAAAAACACATCAAATAAATAAAGCAAAGTGGCTACCGGTAGTTAAGCAGTTAAGACAATGGAGCAGATATCCCCAGGCAAGATGTGATAGCTCACCACTTCACCTTATTGTTCTTCAGTGGGAGTTGTTAATGAGCATTCAGGGATCGCATTAAGAATTCTATTGGCAATTTAATGAGGGTGCAGAGGATTCAATTTGACTAGCGTGGCTCTGCAAGGCTAAAAGGAAGTGAATAAGAAAAGGGGGGCTGTAGTTTTGATAGACACCAGGGCCATCTTAAATGCCCCTGCCGCTGTGGTGCGCCGGATCTCTCCGGCACCCTCCCGCCCCGTTTCCCAGCATGGTGGGCGGGTGGGCGCAGCGGCGGACAGGCGGGCAGGCACAGCGCGATCTCTCTGGCGCCCTCCCGCCCCGTTTCCCAGCGCGGTGGGCGGGTGGGTGCTGCGCGCAGCGCGGCTCCCACAGGCGCAGCTGCGTGGCGGACCGGCGGATCGGTCGGCCAGCGGGCGGGCACAGCTCGTGGCGCCTTTCTGGCGGGCCGGCGGCATGGTGCCCTGCGCCACCGGGGGTCTACCTAGAGCCGGGCCTGATAGACACAGTGATGTTTAGAAAAAGCAGTGGTGTTCCAGTCTGCCCCTCCTCCTGCAGCTGTATACTGTAAATCAGGGGTGGCCACCTCCCAAGAGACTCTGATCTACTCACAGAGTTAAAAACTGGGAGTGATCTACCCCCTTTTGGGGGGTTCAGGTCAAAGCTGTTGAGTTTTTTTTAAGGAAGGGAAGCCCTGTTTTGGGGGGTTTAGGTCAAACTTGTTGAGCTTCTTTTAGGAGGGAGGGAGGCCCATTTTTGTTTAGGGCTTCAGGTCATAGTTCAGCTTTTTTTAGGGAGGAGGAAAATTTTGGGTGAGCTTTTTTTAGGGGTGCCAGTGATCTAGCAGTGATCTACCACAGACATCCAGTGATCTACTGGTAGATCACAATCTACCTGTTGGACGTGCCTGCTGTAAATCAAGCAGAGAGAAAGCTGCTTACAAGGCTCCTGTACAGGTGTACCGGTATCTTTCTCTTGCTGCAGAGTTCCAGCATCACAGCGTCACCCAGAGACACCCACAAATATGAGTTATCCCTCTCTCTATTTCTTACTTCCTTCCCTCCCTCTTCCATCCTTAATAAAATACGGGGGGGCAGATAAGCCCCACATAGAAAGCCCATCAACATGGGGGGTGACTCTTTCAAATACGGTATTTACCAGTAATTGGGGGGGGGAGGCCCCTAGGCCCCTAGGAGTTGACTGCTATGCCTAGGAGTAGGACAATTCAAGAAAGCAGAATGATGCATATGCTATGGTAATATATCAATAGAATCATAGAATTGTAGTCGGAAGAGACCACAAGGGTCCAACCCCCTGCAATGCAGGAATTTTTTCCTAAGGTGGGGCTTGAACCCACGACATGGTTGAAATATTATGCTGTTATGCAGCAACGCCTCGGAGCCGTCGTGACTGTGGCCTTGCCTTGCCTTGCCCTCGCCCGCCCTGCCACCCCCTCTCGCCTGCCCGACCCTCTCGTCCTCTCCAGCCAAGCAGGGTAGCCGCCAACGCTGCCAACCTGAGAAGCACAAGGTGGCAACCGCCGCCACGATGTTGTCGGACCCGCTGGCCCTGTAGCCCCGTCCATATTCCCACTTTGTGGCCCCTCCCATGCCTTGGCCCCACCCCTGAACGACCATGGCTTCCCCCCCCCTGGTTTTGATCCTGGCTACGCCCCTGGAGGCAAGGGTGGTTAAAGCACATTTAACACATGATTCAGTGCACAGGGCTTCCCCCAAAGAATCATGGGAATTGTAATTCATGATCACAGAGCTACATACCCCACTAGCTTGTTCTGAGAGTCCACCAACACTGTAGCTTACAAATGCCCAGCCTCAGACATGAACAGATTATATTAATATTCTAATATATTTCTTCGCCAGGTTGTTACGTAGACTGATATAATATGTGATTTAGCTTCCACCATTTCCCTATGCAGGCAATTACGCTGGATCAAGAATAGGGAAACTGTGACCCTCCAGATGTTGTTGGACTGCAACTCCCATACCCTGTCCATTGCCCAACCACATCTGGAGGGCCACAGGTTCACCATTTCTGCCCTAAACAATGCTTTTTAAAAAAATTACACACACACATCTAATCATCTGCCTTTCCTCTTCATTTGTATTGTCATCCTGTTGAATATTTGCAGGCAGCAACATTGTACCGGATAACATACCACGGCTTTCCTTGTAACTTAATTATCTGAAGCAATGGTAGATCCAGACCCCAAAACTCCTCTCTGAAGCGTTTCCTTCATCCTAGACAACAGCTCAGCTCTGCTCTTTAACTCTTGCTTTGTTATGGTAATGTTGCAAAACTGGGATATGAAGCCAGGCTGCCCATCAGCAGCCTCGGCCAATGCTTTTGGAGAAAAGAGGGAGGCTCAAGCTCCAATCACACAAGAAGAAGAGGAGGAGGGGGGGAGGAGGGGGAGGAGGAGGAGGAGGAGGAGTAGTTTGGATTTGATATCCCGCTTTATCACTACCCAAAGGCATCTCAAAGCGGCTAACAATCACCTTTCCCTTCCTCCCCCACAACAGACACTCTGTGAGGTGAGTGAGGCTGGGAGACTTCAAAGAAGTGTGACTAGTCCAAGGTCACCCAGCAGCTGCATGTGGAGGAGCGGAGACGCGAACCCGGTTCCCCAGATTACGAGTCCACCGCTCTTAACCACTACACCACACTGGCTGCACCACACTGACAAATAAGAAGCCATGGCAGTATTCCCAGGTATTCAGTTTAGGTGGGCTGGGGAGATCCTTTGCATCAGCTGTAGCTTCCAAGATTGTCCTTGAGGGTACATACACTAATTCAAATGTCAGATTAAAGTTACATGTCAGTGGGAATATCTGAATCAGGGTAGCATGTGATATAAAAGCTGAAGCTGTGGTTGGAATCAAAAGGAACACATATGGTTAGGGATGTGATGGGGTTAGGGATGGCAGTGCATTATACAGTGGTACCTCTACTTACAAATTTAATGCATTCCGAACGCACATTCGTAAGTCGAAAAAATTCGTAAGTCGAAGCAACCCTATCTAAAAATTCGTAAGTAGAAAAAATCCTATCTAAACCACATCCAAGATGGCAGACGGAGCTCCATTCGTAAGTAGAAATATTTGTAAGTAGAGTTATTCGTAAGTAGAGGTACCACTGTATTTGCAATTGACACAGCTGCTCAGTCACAGAAAGGGAAGCTGAGCCTCTCCATTTCCTGATTGCCTGTCCCCTTTCCTTGGATCTTGAGGCCCTCTATGTACAACATAAACTCTTTCTGCAACAACCCATATAACTTCACATCACCAGATTGGGATCCAGGAGCTAGGTTTGGGCTAGAGGCCATGATCACCCCAAGGAGACAGGGCATTAAGGGTAAAGTGGAGGAGGGGATGGGTTATTACACACCACCCGACAGAGCCACAGGCAAGACAACTGATGGAAGTACTAAGAGTTACATAGGAATATAAGATCATCCTGCTGGATCAGGCCAATGGTCTACCTGGTCCAGACTCCTGTTCTCACAGTGACTAACCAGATGACTGTGGGAAGCCTTTAATCTGGTGCCACTATGCTGGATGATGGAGGGAGTGGGAAAAGATTCCACCTAGAGTCAGCAAATGCTCTGCTTTTAGCTCCAAAGACTTCCACATCACCAGCATCTCAGAATCTAACTCCAGTGTGCTAATAGCAGCATACTGTGCTCTGTCAGACATGCAAAGCAGCCTCTAGGGTTTGTATAGTTGTATAGTTGACTATACCAGTTGGTGCTAGATCTTGCCATACTAAAACAATCGCCACTATTAACCTCCCCACCCACCCGCCCAATAAGCAGCTTTGTTTGTTTTCTCTTTGTTTTCATTTGCATCTTACCATCACACAGTCTGGTGTGCCATTTGGCTTCCTGAAAATCCCAGCTTTTGGGTAGGCAGTGATGTAATAAAACATGGTAGGCAGATGATCTTTTCCTACAGAGACGAACAATAAATGATGACAAAGAAGACAGCGCACATTGCCAGAGTGAGCATTTAGTTATATTTATTGGCTCATCCATTTAAGGCCAAGCAAAATCAGGGAGGCTTGAATTCTGTCTCAGAAAAAGGCATTCAGTCATCTGCAACAGTCTTACTCTAATTTTCCATGTAAATGCCATCGCAGCAGCACACGGAGCAGGGCAAGGCATCATTAATTTCAGAAACTCTCTTGCTTGAAGAGTCAAGGCAATACTGAACACGAGAAAACAAAGCTCTGAATTAAGGTCTTCCATATTAACAGGCTCCCAAACACCAAGACTGATGCCCAATAAAAGACATTTTATTTATAAATATTATTATTTATTTAAAGCAATTTTTTTATCTTGTTATTCTCATTAAAAAGGCTATTGGAGCAGCTAACAAAAATCTATTACAAGACCATCTAAAAATACACAACACTCAAGGAAAGGGGATTGGGAGGGAGGAGGAAAAGTATTGCTATGGATTTTGTGGGTACCCTGACTCCCCCATGTTGTGGGTGCCCTGACCCCCTCTAGATTCCTGGGTGCTAGCCCTTGATCAGTGCTTTGAGAATGTAGATGAGCTGACAGCAGGCTAACCTTTTTCTGCATCAGCTGGGTATCACCAGGAAATATGCCATCAAGGGGAACAAAGGCTGATGATGGCCAGTCATCAACTCATTAGGGAAGTCATGAGGATGACAGGACTAAGCCTATGCAAGACAGGGAGGGGTGGGGCTCCTCCTCCAGCTGTGTGTGTTAGTGGGCAGCGAAAGAAAAGGTTGAGGGTTTCAGCTTAGATCAGGCATCCCCAAACTCGACCCTCCTGATGTTTTAGAACAACAACTCCCATCATCCCTGACCACTGGTCCTGTTAGCTAGGGATGATGGGAGTTGTAGTCCCAAAACATCTGGAGGGCCGAGTTTGGGGATGCTTGGTCTACGCCATCTAAGGCTTAGATGACGTAGACTGAAGAGAAATTGTGGCATTTTGTGAAAGGTTTGAAAAGGGTGGGAGAATTGGGGGCAACAGAACTCTTGGCCGCCTGGCTAGAGCAGGGTGTAACAAAGGGACAGGCAGCATGACTGGTTCCTCTGTTTGTAGACCCCTGCTGCTCGTAAGAAAGGAGAAAAGATAATAACGAGTTGTGAATGTTCTGAACTCATTCTCTCTCACCTTATACAGTGGTACCTCAGTTTACAAACAGTCCTCTTTACAAATGCCTCCATTTACAAATGCTGCGGACCCGGAAGTGTTTACATCTGGGTTCTGCGGCGTCGGATACGCAGACACGATCTGCACAGCTCGCGCGTGCACAGAAGCGCTCTATCAGTGCTTCGTGCACGCGCAGAAGCATGCCTTCAGGGAGCGAGTGCCTCCATTTACGAACGCCTCCGTGGAACGGATCACGTTCGTAAACCGAGGTTCCACTGTAGACACAGGTTGTCAATATGTGTAAATAAACTGTGTATCATAAAGACACTACAGTCTCCGCTGTGCCTAACTTCCAAAGGAAACCCCAGTTAAGTGACAAGATCCCTGGAACCTCGCACCACTCCTGGACATTGGGGTGACCCCTAACAGTATTCTAATGGTTGACTTTGTTACCCAGATGTCTGGGATTATACATACTATGTACTGCACCTGTTCTCCTTATTTGCTGGCTTGCTTTTCTTTTCTTTCTTCCATTTTGCTGTGCCTCTTCTCCTGTTGCTTTGTTTTCATGAGTTCAAGTTTAATCTGATTCTTTTCACTTCCCTCAGGGCAAGATGGTTCCTCAGAAGCCCCTTGGGTGGCGGTTAGGGGAAGGAGGTGCTGCCACTGGGAGCTGGTGACCATACAATTCAACTATTGCTTCAGTTTGCATGTGGGCAAAACCAATAGTTCTGGATAGGGTTATGGGGAACAAATTTCAGTTCAAAATAAAATGAGCTTTCGTGTGCATGCACACTTCTTCCGAGACGTGCATGCACACAAAAGCTCATACCAATAACAAACTGAGTTGGTCTCTAAGGTGCTACTGGAAGGAATTTTTGTATTTTGTTTTAACTACGGCAGACCAACGCGGCTACCTTCCTGTAACTAAATTTCAATTCAGTTCACCTACCACATTTGCACTTCCCAAAACAAAATGAAATGCAGCCATCAATCAAAAGTCACACTACTCAGAATTTTCACAAAATGAAATGCAGCCATCAATCAGAATTCATGCTACTCCAAATTTTGCAATGAATCTCTCTTACCAAAGAAAATATTCACAAGTGTGGGGTGAGTTGTGTGGCAACTGTAACGGTGCTAGTTCTGCTGATTGAAGTAGTCAGGTGGGCCAATAAACTGGTCCCAAGCCAGTGTGGTGTAGTGGTTAAGAGCAGTAGACTTGTAATCTGGGGAACCGGGTTCGCATCTCCGCTCCTCCACATGCAGCTGCTGGGTGACCTTGGGCTAGTCACACTTCTCTGAAGTCTCTCAGCCTCACTCACCTCACAGGGTGTCTGTTGTGGGGAACAGGTAGGTAGCCGTGTTGGTCTGGATCGAAGTAAAATAAAAAAATTCCTTCAGTAGCACCTTAAAGACCAACTAAGTTTTTATTTTGGTATGAGCTTTCCCCTGTGGGCTGGTGGGGAAAGCTATCTGAAGAAGTGTGCATGCACACGAAAGCTCATACCAAAATAAAAACTTAGTTGGTCTTTAAGGTGCTACTGAAGGAATTTTTTTGTTGTGGGGAAGGAAGGGAAAGGAGCCGCTTTGAGACTCCTTCAGGTAGTGATAAAGCACGATATCAAATCCAAACTCTTCCTCTTCTTCTTCTTCTTCTTCTTCTTCTTCTTCTTCTTCTTCTTCTTCTTCTTCTTCTTCTTCTTCTTCTTCTTCTTCATTAAGGGCTTCATACACCAATAGTAATACCTTGAACTTGATCCTGGCATGGGATCCATTATGCCAAGCAGAATGGAGCAGGAATGGCAGGATCTGTCAGAGGAGCCCGAGGTAAGGGGTGGAGTTAGCTCAGTCAGGGATGTGGATGAGGACCCCACCCATGATGTCAGATGTCTCAGAAATGGAGGGGGAGCTAATTGAGTGGGACCTCCGGAGAGTGAAGTTCCCATGGTAGCCAAGGAACCAGTTGGTCAATTGGAGGAACCAAACGGGTAAGAGGGAGAGTCGGATGCACCGCTATCAGTGCAGGTATGAGCAGACTCAGCACACCTCCCCCCTAGGGGTGCATGCTTGTAAGCTCAGTCTTGTTTACTTGTAAATGATGGGCCCCACTTTGCTTCTTTAAAAGTAGTGCTCTGTGTGTGTGTGTGTGTGTGTGTGTGTGTGTGTGTGTGTCTGTCTGTCTGTCTGTCTGTCTGTCTGTCTGTCTGTCAAATGTTAGGACATTTTTGCCTATGCTTAGTCATGTATTCTAGATCCCATTGATGTGTCCAATGAAACTTGTAACCTGTATCCTGAGCTGAGGCAGAGATCATTTGCTGATTTCTTCAATAAGATTAAAATTCTGCACTAATTGCAGAGGCATCTTTCCCATAGAGCTTAGTGGCTCGTTGCACCAGGGCGCCGGCCTCTCAGGGGTGCCCCAGTGAGTGGGGGTGCTGCATGGCTTTGTCGGCGGCCTCCCCTTTCCCAGCACGCCGCCAGATGGTTGGCGGGGCGCAATGAGCCACTAAGCCCTATGGCTCCTCTGCTGCCACTGCCTCTTCCTCTCCATCGGCCGCGGGAATCCCCTTAGCTGCCGCCCACTGAGCCACTGTCATCTGAGGGAGCGGCGGTGGCAGGAGCGGCTCCCGAGGGGCCTCCTCCGCGTCACGAGTTCTAAATTCTGAGAAAGGGAGGGGGCACCGGAGGGATCGTTGCGCCACGGCACCGGGTGTGCCCTGACTAACTGCAGTTTCCACGTCAAGTGCAAGGGAAGCCCTACATAAAGTATGTTGCAGCAATCCAGTTTTGAAGTCAGCAATGCCTGAACTACTAAGCTCCCTTATTCCAGGAACATTCAAAGCTATTGTACCAGGCACAGCTCCTAGCCACTGAGGCTACCTGGTCTTCTAGTACCAAAGCTGGATCTAGAAGCACCCACAGACGGTGTACCTGCTCCTGAGTGCTGTCCATATCTTAGGACTCATGGCATTTCAGAACGGGATGAGCATGGTTCCTCTGTATATTTGTAATTCCTCAACTAAAATATTGAGACCCCTGTGGGCTGGTGGGGAAAGCTGCTTGAAAAATAGGATCAAGTCTATCCTTTGGCTCTTTTGATCATATAAAGGAAAGTATGAAATAGATTTTTAAATGGATTCATGCCTCCAGCATTATACATAAGGACTAACAGGATTTGTTATGCAGAATGCAACACAAAGGACTGAGTCTTCCCTTTTCACCTTTGATTCCCATGCTTTGTGTATAACATTCATTGTTGCAGCCAGACTGCATGAGCTACCGTGTTTCCCCTTTTTTAAGACGTAGTCATAAAGTAAGCCATGGCAGCATTTTTAAGCATTTGCGAAATATAAGACATACCCCGAAAATAAGACATACCTCCATGCCGTGTATGAAAACTAACACCCTCCTTATGGCCACTACTGGCAGTAAGATGTTGCAGAATTAGACTGAGATCCTATTTAAATGACTGGATTTTAAAAGCGAGACCGCTGAGCGCCCCAGCCAGGCCCAGCCGAGGAGGCCTGCCGCCCCACCGCCCGGAACCGGCTGCTGCAGAGCGGAGCGCTCCGCAACGCCGAGCGCTTGGAGCGCCCAGCAATGCCGGGCGGAGCGCTGAGCCAGCGGCTTGGCCTCTTCCTGGCCCCACCGCCCAGAACCGGCTGCTGCAGAGCGGAGCGCTCCGCAATGCCGAGCGCTTGGGGTGCCCAGCAATGCCGGGCGGAGCGCTGAGCCAGCGGCTTGGCCTCTTCCTGGCCCCGCCGCCCAGAACCGGCTGCTGCAGAGCGGAGCGCTCCGCAACGCCGAGCGCTTGGAGCGCCCAGCAATGCCGGGCGGAGCGCTGAGCCAGCGGCTTGGCCTCTTCCTGGCCCCGCCGCCCAGAACCGGCTGCTGCAGAGCGGAGCGCTCCACAGCGCCGAGCTCTTGAAGCGCCCCGCAGTGCCAAGCGGAGCGCTGAGCCAGCGGCCTGGCCTCTTCCTCGCCCGGCCACTTCCTCCGCTGGGTCCCTTCACCCCTTCCTAGCGCCATGGCAGAGCAGGAGAGCCTTGAGTTCGGCAAGGCGGACCGTGCTCCTCGACGCCTTCTCCGTGCTGCCTGACCTCCGGCTGAGGTAAAAAGGAGGAACGGGGGTGCGTGGGTGTGGGCAGGGCGTCGCGGATCTCCCTCTCCCGGCGCACCTCCCCATTGAATTTCAGAGGGAGGGTGATTTTGGGGTGGCGCCCATCTGGGAAAGAGGCAGCGGTTTTTGTTAGATCAACCAAAGGCTAAGGGTCGGGGGTTTTGCGCGTGAATTGAACTCAGCGCTCCCGAGCGCTCTAGCAGCAGCGAACGTTTCTCTTGCGGGTACCTGGGGCTCTTTTTACATCCTTGCGAGCCCTCGCTGCCCCAGAAAGCCGCCCGGGCGCTGATGCGGCTCCCCGGTGCGCGTGGAGTGGTGTGGGGGGGGGGCTAAAGACCGAGAGCGAGAGAGAGGGCAGGTTGCCTCTGGGCCACGGGGTGGGAAGAGGCAAGATTCCAACCGGATTATTTCCTGGTTGGTTGGCAACTCCGTTTTCCTGGTCGCTGCCTGAAGTGCACCTGGTTGCAGCACCCCAAACCATAAAGACATCCCCTGAAAATAAGACACCGTGTGTTTTTTTGACGAAAAAAAGTTATAAGACGGTGTCTTAAAAAGGGGGAAACACGGTACCTATGGGGACCATGTGGCGAGGCTCCTGGGATGTTGGCTTTCTCTAGTCTCTGAGGGCATAGTACTGGGGGTGTAGTTCCTAAGATGTAAAGGTAGAAATAGGGACAAAGGGGAGAAAAGAATCAGAGAAAAGAAGTGAAAAGGGGCCAGTCATCAGGACTGCAGTAAGACCATTCCAGTAACTACCCTCAACCTCTCCTTGCATCCTGGGTACAACAGGGTCTGGGTTTAGGTGGTGCAAGCACAGTCTCTTTCCTACTATATTTATATTAAAATATATTTATATACCACTTTATATAAATAACCGAAAACAGATTGCACAAAAGGAACAAAAGTCCACCAAATAACAGATATGAAAACTGTAAAGATTAACACAAAAGGAGCAGAGACGAAACCCTTAAAACCCCGCAGAGGAGGAATGTTTGCACTTGCCTGCCTAAACACCACCAGGGATGAGACTTTAATGATTCTTTGCCTTCATTGATCCGATTGCAGAGACATTGCCTTGCTTCATTCGTGGACTTATTATGGATGAAGAGGAACAGACTCCAATCACTCAGGAGAGGCTTTGTGCCCCTGCAGATGGATCGCCTGTTTATTTAGCATTCTTCCTGATTTGCTTGTACAAAGCTTACGCAGTGGTCCGATTGTCTCCAGTCTTCATTCAGCATTCCTTCTGATCTGTTTACGAAGGAGTTGCAGGAGCATTCATCCTGCACCCGTCCTTTACATGTATCCCAGCTAGTCGTTCTTTTCCATTCATTTCCCTATCGCTTTTCAAACCACAAAAAGTCTCTCTCTGTGATTTTAAAGTGGATTTGTTGTGCTAGAGCAACAGAGACCTTTAATCAGCTTTAAATGCACCAGGCTAGATTTCTGGAATACGAAAGGCAGGCTAGAGGCACCTACTAGGTGGGCGAAAGGCATCTGTGGCCATCGGGCACACTATGTGGTCCCCGCTTGAGAATCAGTGGCCTGGGGAAAGAAGGAGGAGCCTTCTGGCATTTGATCTCATTTCCCATCATGTACAACTCAGATAATGGGGGCTTAGTTGTGTGTGTGTGTGTGTGTGTGTTTGGATTGGAGGAGGGGAAACTGTCCTGGGGAAGCTTTGCTTTCCACAAGATAAAATGCCTTCAATAAATCCCAGATAACTTTGGGGGTGAGCATGGTTTTTATCACACAAAACCAGGCAGCAGCGGACCATCCCAGGGTAGCCTTGTGATTTTCATGAACGTGGCTTGTATGAAAATTGAGTCGAGGAGCAGCATAGCTTGGAAAACCCCAGTGCCTGTGACAGATGGCAGCAATTCCGAGGATTCATAAATGGCGATAATTAGGGCTATTAATACTGCTCTATCTCGGCGGGGGGCGGGGCGGGGAGGGGGCAGCAAAGCATTCCCCACAAATGTCTGCAAAGCAATATGACCTTTGAGGACAAAGTATGTCAGGAAGGGCACATGCTTATTCATGCTGGTGCAAATCTTGTCATAAATCCATCTCAAATGGCTGGCCTTGAAGCAGTACCAACAAACTATCTTTTACATTCCGTTCCAGTGGATTGTACCGAACCCCAAAGCCCTAAAGTTACTTATTTATAAGGTTTGTGTTTCCACATGCAATCTCAGGGCTACTTAAAACACAATAAAGCAAAATACACACTTTATAATGCAACCCATACTCCTTCCAATTAGGTCCCCCTTCAGCCACTGAGCAGCCTTGGCTTTCTTAGCCTCAGCTTAGTTTGTCTCAGGGCTCACCCTAGGGTGGCCAAGTGGGGGGGGGGGAGAACAAGGCTCCTGTACCTTTAAATCATGGTTGTGTGTTTGTTTTCAGCCAGATGGCAACATTCCCTTTTGGATAACCTTCTGGGGGCCACCAGGCACTGGTGGATGGGGCCAGAGGCAAAGCAAAAAATGTGAATTTTACCTTTAAACAATAGGCTGATTTCTTCACACTCTCACACCCCTCCCTTTTATCATCCATTCTCAGACCCTCCAAGTGTCCCAATTTCCAGGGATGTCCCTGATTTGGGGAAGCTGAACCGGTTTCTGATTTGATCCTGGAATGTCCCGCTTTTCCTTAGGACGTCCCTATTTTCATTGGAAAAAATGTTGAAGTGTATGGAGTTATTCGACTCCTGAGCTGTCTGAAGGCAATCCTGTATACGGAAGGGTTTTTGTTTTTTTTAATGTTTAATGTTTTTATATATGTTGGAAGCTGCCTAGAGTGGCTGGGGCAACCCAGCAAGATGTGTGGGGTATAAATAGTATAATTATTATGGAACGGGACATCCCTATTTTCATCAGAGAAATATTGGAGGGTACGCAAAAAGAACTCAAAGAGGGCGCAAAGCAGGCTTGGTGATGGATGTGAGCTGCCTCCTGGACCTAAGGCTCCTCATCCCTAAGCTACACCTTCAAAAATTCCCTCTTCTACACAGCTTTTAAAAGTGCAGAGGGCCAGTCCTCTTCTCCACCCAGCCACCCCAGCCACCATGCTCAGGAGTTCCGTATAAGGGATGTCATTGCCTTGTGGAGATTCTTGGTTAACAACAGGATATTGGGCCACATTTACAGTATTTACTTAGCATGTTTAGCAGCAAATGGTCCCAGGGCACAGATGCATATAACATTAAAAGCATACTTGAGAATATTTTAAAGGCTAAACTACACAGAACATTGTGTCATACATAAAACATCAGTTTTTAAAAACTACACGGCAGCAGGGAATGAATAAAGCAAATTCTGTCAATCAGCATTAAACTACACCCCTCCCAGAAGTCTGGGAATATGAATAATGCCATGAACAAGGAGCCGCCACAGAGAAGGCCCTGCAACACACTCATGTCCTGTGGATCCCATTTGGTGAAGGGACCACAAGTAAGGCCTCCTTTGCTGATTTAAATGCACGGGCCAATGTCCCCGTGTGTTACTAATAAAACAGGGCTCTGCTAAATTAATGAACATTCCTCTCTTTATTTTACTGCAAAACCAAAGTCCTTTTACACTGGAGGAAAAAGAATTGAAACAGGAACTGAAAAGTATGCATTTACAATTGAAGACAATGTCAGTCATGCTCAGAGCAGACCCATTGAAATCAACAGACTTCAGTAACAAATGTATAGATTTCAATGGATCTGCTCTGAATATTACTTAGCTGGGTATCACCCAATGAGTTTATTCTTAGAGCAGAATTAGCTGGAAGGGACCCAAGGGTCCCCTAGTTCAATCCTCTGCAATGCAGGAATCTCAACTAAAGCACCCATGACAGATGGCCATCCAACCTCTGCTTAAAAACCTCCAAGGAAGGAGAGTCCACCACCTTATGTGGGAGTCTGTTCTAGAGCCAGAGCCAGCATCAGAACATAGCATCCTTGGGCACCTGCAGATGTTCCAGCACCCCAGCAGGCCCCACCAATGAAGTCTGTCCAATATATATCTAGGCCAGTGCTAGCCACCATTTTAATTTCCTACTAACTCCCTGCCTCTGGTAGTAGGTGAGGCCACTGGAGGCCCTCAAAGCACCCAGCAGACTGCTCAAACAGGAGCTGACATTGGTTTAATAAAAATACTTTAAATTCATCCTTCTATTTAACATGACACACCATTGCCTTGTAGACAAGCTCTAAAAGAAAGCCCAAAAGTCATTTAGCAATCAGTGGTGGGAGGGAAATGGATGGGAATTGTTTTGCTTTAGCAAAAAGAGACTTAAAAATGGAAAAAAGTACCACCCCTAACTGCTGCTTCTCAAGTGCTGTCCCTGAGAGGCTATTAGGGCATCAGTGCAGCCCCTCTATAATCAGAGCAAGAAATGAAGTGTCTTCACAAGCAATTTAATCCATCTGCTCAGTGGGGAAAATAAAAGGCAGTTCCAGTGTTTTCTAATTAGGAAGTTAACCACCTCCACAGTTGAACAGGCCCAGGCTGGTGCTGCCCTGCAGGTCCTCATCCTGCAAGCAATCAGCTGTGTGATGAGTCTGGAAAATCCTGTCACATAGCTTGCTGGATGTCTTGCACTCCCCTTGATGTTTCCCTACCCTTCCTCTTCATACTGTGTTGACATTCATCATTTGCCTTCCTTGGAAAAATCAATTACCATGCAGGAGCAGGTGGCTTCCAATGTATGCTGTGATGTGTATCACATAGCAGAGCTCAGATAGGGTTAAGAGTTGGTAGTTGGTGTGCTGTTGTGGCTGAGGGTGTGATCTGTACTCCGGGAAGACCTTGGTTCAAATTGCATTTTGGCCATTCAACCCGTTTTCAGCAACTTGCTCATGAAATACGAGGATAATGTTAGCCTACCCTACAGGACTGTTGTAAGGGATATTGAAATACTGTAGTGTAAAGGATGCTAAACTACCATCACTTATCAGGGATCCTGTAATTGCATCCTGCACTGTAGATTCTGCACAGTGCAGTCTTTTCGAATTATTGATCTCCAAGGTCCCCTCTTATTCTACAGGTAAGCCCCCATGTTTGAATCAGTGAGAGTTTATGTCTCCCACAGCACCAAGAAAGAAAAGGAGAAAAGCCATGCCACGTGTGCAATAAATATGTATGTTTTTAAAAGTGCCTGGATACCTTTGTTTTATGTCTTAGCCACTCTCGGTGCAGCTGACCACCCCCCTGTCAATGTTCAATACAGTGGGGTACATCTTAGACAGACAATTCCAAAGGATAGAGCCAATTGTAAGTGCTCAGACAAAGAATGGGACACAAAGTTGCTGCTGTGTTTGTACTTGCAATACTGTACTGCCTAATTTAAAACTTCGTAGCAGATATTCCTAGTGTAATGGTAAAGCAAATATGGTGAGTTGTATTTAATTTCTATTTAAATTCTAGTAATTATGTATATATCTGCATATATACATATAAATCAGCACATGCAAATTGCATGCTCTCTTTTGTCCTCTTTTTCTGGTGATGCAAATCCTCCTTTTTGGCAGCGGATGGGCTCCTTACTTGTGATCAGTATAGACCTCTGTCAGACACAATGAAGCTGTCTGAGTCAGGGCACTGGTCCATCTAGGAAAGTGTTGTTTACTCAAAATGCATTTGCTCTCAAGGACCTTAGGCAGAGGTCTTTCTCAGATCTGGAGATGCCTGAAACTGCATATATGATCTTCTGTATGCAAACCATATTTTCCTGAGCAAGACATTAATCTTGCTCAGCCTATAGGTCCTAACATCTGCACAATGGTACAGGATGGGCTCAATACACCATGTTTGGAAGTTCCAGAAAGACCATAGCTGCCAAGTTTTCCCTTTTCTCGCGAGGAAGCCTATTCAGCATAAGGGAAAATCCCTGTAAAAAAGGGATAACTTGGCAGCTATGAGAAAGACTGCAGCTAAGAATTCTAGGCACTGAAAATCTCCCACATTAACCCAGATCTCTGCAATTGCAGTGAAACAGCTGAAGCAAATTATATTTGCATTGGTGTCTGCTAGCAATCCAGTATGCTTCTGTATGGAAAACCCTTCACTTGTCTTTAGACCATGTTGTTATCACGTTTTATCTTTGCCAACACTCCATCCTAGTACTAATCTTTGCACATTTCTGCATGCAAAAATGGTTATTTATTCTAGAAATAAATGGGGATTAATTTTTTTAATGATAGATTTGCACATTTTCATCCATGCAACTTATTCAACTTGATGTAGTATGTGGAAAAATACAGTTCTGAAAATTCCTTTTGTATGTACATTATGATGTGTGCTTGGAGGACTATGGGTTGTTTTTTAATGTCTCTTTTAGTGCACAGGGTTACTAAAGGTAGGCATAGAATTAAAGTTGTACACACTGTGGGAAATTGCAGTCAAACATAACTATGCCTAAGAGCTAGTTAGTGTATGAAAGGGTTAGGACCACAGAGTTCTGTTCCTAGACTTAACTAGGTCACACTTCCTTTCCTCTACAAGCTTCTTCCCCCCCCCCTTTCTCTGCACCACTTTCTCTGTGGTTAAGTTTGCTCTCAAGCTTAGAGCACGTTTGGAACTATATTCTGTATTTTCTACCCAATAATACTTTGCCTGTGTTCTCCTTGCAGTTGCATGGAACAACACATGTATCAGACCTTTGAATCTGTAAGTAAAGCATTTTTAACTTAGAAGTGTGTGGTCTATTCCTTGCAAAAGAGGGGAGCATTGTAAATGGGATAAGATAAGTCTAGCAACATATATTCCTAACGCTATGCTGCTGCTTAACTTTTGTGAGTTTAAATTCTGCTGCTGGAGCTCTCTCCTGTTGGAAAGTCTGTTAAGCCCCATGTTTTGAATCCAGACATCCAGCTGATTCTTTGTTATCCACCCCATACATGCAGGCCATGGGGATTCATATATTTGCCTTCCCCACGCACAACTGCACATGTAATCTTATATTTGGTTTTCATGCTTTGCAACTGAAATACCATTCCTTTCTTTGGCATGTTTGGTTGTGCACTAAGGCAAGTGAGAACTTTCCCTCATTTTGCAAAAAGTACAAAGAAATTAACCTCAGAAGACTTATGAACTACAGGACTCCACTCCTGTAATTTGTTTCTTGTTAAATTTGTGGTGTAGGCTGAGGCGAAAACTAATGCCAGGCTTAATAAGGGAATCTTGTGTCTCTGAGATGAGAAAGACCTTGGCTAGAATCAATTAGCTGGTTATGATCAAATCAATGGCAGTTTGGAATGGCTTCTCCTGCTGCTGCTGTACATCTCAAGCCAGGCAGCTTTATAGCCTGACCAACTTCCTTATAGCATTAGCTACATTTCTCCCCCTTATTGCATTATCAATTATTTTCAGAAATCAATTGAAATCAATTTTTCTGGATGTGGAGGAGGATTGGAACAGACTGTCCCATTTTCAGAAGGCACTTGCGTGACACCCAGACATAGAACCTCTAAATATTCCTGCCTAATTGCTTGCAATTTCAAGCACCTGATCCTAAATGGGAATTATTGTTCGGAGCAGAAATGTTGACCTTCTCGGTTCAGTGGCAGAGTACTTGCTTTGCATGCAGAACAGCCCAGGTCCAATCCCCTACATCTCCAGGTAGGGCTGTGAATGTCCACCTGAAATCCTGAAGAACTGCTGCCGGATTATACTAAAACAGGATAGAGCAGTGGTCTTGACTCAGTATAAATCAGTTTCCAATGTTCTAACTGCAGTGAACAAGAGAACCTAGGGGACAATCCTTTGCATGTACTCAGAAGTGTTTCTTATGTTTGATGGGGCATATGATGGCAGCCATGTAGACCAGGCATCCCCCAACTGTGGCCCTCCAGTTGTTTTGGCCTACAACTCCCATGATCCCTAGCTAACAGGACCAGTGGTCAGGGATGATGGGAATTGTAGTCCAAAACATCTGGAGGGCCAAAGTTTGGGAATGCCTGATGTAGACCATCCCTAGGAAAGTTTTTATGGAAACATGGACACCTGAATTCAATAGGACCTATTCTCAAATGTGAACAGGACTGCATCCCTAATGTATCCACAGTGCTTAGCAAGAAGGATGGAAGGCATTTCTCTTGCTTCACAGCATGTTTCACCACCTTGGGCGGTGAGGACACAGCAGCCATCCAATTGAAACCAGTGTTGGAAATCGGACCCAAGCTCCTTTCCTGCATTCACTCAGCAACACACAACCTCCAGCAGGGGTGATAATGTGGATGTGTTGTGTAGTCTACATGCTGCCCTCCAGATTTCTTGGCCTCCAACTTCCATCAACTCCAGCTGTAATGGATAATGGTCAGGGATGGTGGGAGTTGTAAGTTATGACACCTGAAAGCCACCACATTGGCTACCCAAGTAATAATAATAATAATAATAATAATAATAATAATAATAATAATTTATTATTTATACCCCGCCCATCTGGCTGGGTTTCCCCAGCCACTCTGAGCGGCTTCCAACATAAAAATGAAATAAAATAATCTATTAAACATTAAAAAGCCTCCCTAAACAGGGCTGTCTTCAGATGTCTTCTAAAAATCTGGTAGCTGTTTTTCTCTTTGACATCTGATGGGAGGGCGTTCCACAGGGCGGGCGCCACCACCAAGAAGGCCCTTTGCCTGGTTCCCTGCAACTTGGCTTCTTGCAACGAGGGAACCGCCAGAAGGCCCTCGGTACTGGACCTCAGTGTCCGGGCAGAACGATGGGGTGGAGACGCTCCTTCAGGTATACTGGACCGAGGCCATTTAGGGCTTTAAAGGTCAGCACCAACACTTTGAACTGTGCTCTGAAACGTACTGGGAGCCAATGTAGATCTTTCAAGACCGGTGTTATGTGGTCTCGGCGGCCGCACCCAGTCACCAGTCTAGCTGCCGCATTCTGGATTAGTTGTAGTTTCTGGGTCACCTTCAAAGGTAGCCCCACGTAGAGCGCATTGCAGTAGTCCAAGCAGGAGATAATGAGGAAGCTTCTCTTCAAACAGAAGAGAAAGGTTCAAATTAAAGCTCAGACAACTGACCTGAGAGGATCTGGAGTTTTCATTATTTGTGTATCCAATTCTGCTATCATTTGATATTGGGCAGCCTGTAAATATTTTAATAAATTGTAAAATAGTAAAGTCGCTAAACAATCATCAGTAATAGGCAAACCCACTGCTAAAGAAAGGCTGTTATTCCCAGCCAAGCAAAAATGTTTCTATTTTAGGATATCTTTTTCTTCCTGATAGTCAACTATCCCAACATAGATGTGCATGATGTTGATTTTATACACACATCATGACACACTAGTACCCCAACCTATGGTATTATTACTCCGTTTACAAAGCCTGCATGGTGTACTTTATACAGAAAAGCGGGATGTAAAAACATTGTTGTTGTTTTTTTGTTTTGTTTTTAAAATCTGTTGGCAGTTTTTAAAGCAAGAAACTGAAGTTATATGAGGCATGCACCATGGACCCAGTTCTTGTGATGTAACATGTGGATAATGTGCTAAGAAGCAAGTTGACACACAAATATTTCATCACCCCCCTCCATGCTAAATTAAATCAGTGCTTGACAACATATAGCAGTGTGATTTTGCAAACCAGTTTATACTGAAGCATTTGACATTTTTATTTGTTTAAACTTTTTACACAAAGTTATAAACTGTTTAAAGTGCTGTTTATAAATTCTTGAATAAAATAAAATAGTGTTTATGGCTCAAATCCTATGCACACTTACCTGGAAGTATGCCAACTGGAAGTAAGCTGGGCCTTACTTCTGAGTACACATTGTGCTGTAAATCTCATTGTCCGATCTCTCAACTGTGCTCCTAGTCACAAATGTGTAGGGATAGACCTAATTTAAGTTGACTATACAGAATTGTATTTTGTACATGCTCATAACCCTGTTGGTGAAATATGCACCAGAATTTAAACCAGTTCCTTATAGCAGATCACACCTTGCACTGGAGCAGAACTGTGATTGCATCAATATTTTATATCTCACAATAAAAGAAATTGAATTCTCTGGACCATAACCCTTGTCAAGCTAGGAGGAGGAAAGGGGAAATGACTGCTGTCGTGCCCTTGTCTCTCTAACCCTGAGGGTGGGGAACCTCAGGTCTAGGGGGTAAAATGCACCCCTCGATACTGTCCGTGGGCTGCCACCCCCTTATGACCCTGCTTCCTAACCTCTGAGCGCTTTTATTAGCTGGCGTAGTGGTTACAGTGTTGGACTAGGACCTGGGAGAGCAGGGTTCAAATCCCCACTTGGCCACTAAGCTCCCTGAGTGACCTTGGGCTGGTCATGGCCTCCCAGCCTGACCTACCTCACAGGGTCAGGTAAAGGTAAAGGTACCCCTGACCATTAGGTCCAGTCATGACCGACTCTGGGCTTGCGGCGCTTATCTTGCGTTATTGGCCGAGGGAGCCATGACAAAGCCGCTTCTGGCGAACCAGAGCAGCGCATGGAAACACTGTTTACCTTCCCGCTGCAGCAGTACCTATTTATCTACTTGCACTGTGTGCTTTCGAATTGCTAGGTTGGCAGGAGCTGGGACCAAGCAACGGGAGCTAACCCCGCTGTGGGGATTCGAACCGCCGACCTTCTGATCGGCAAGCCCTAGGCCAGGCATCCCTAAACTTCGGCCCTCCAGATGTTTTGGACTACAGTTCCCATCTTCCACGGCCACTGGTCCTGTTAGCGAGGGATCATGGGAGTTGTAGGCCAAAACATCTGGAGGGTCGCAGTTTGGGGATGCCTTCCCTAGGCTCTGTGGTTTAACCCACAGCGCCACCCACATCACAGGGTTAGTGTGGGCAATAAATGAGGTGGGGGAGAACCATGTCCATGACCCTGAGCCCCTTGGAGGAAAAAGGTGGGATATAAATGCAATAAATAAACAAAACAATAGCGTCCTTGAACTCTGTCCGGTGGATAGATAGAGTAGGGAAAGGCATGTGGCCCTCAGTGGTCCTCAATGAGGTTCCATGCGCCTGTTCTGCCTGTCCCGAGTTGGCCCTTGGCCGGGGGAGGGGCTGAGGCGAGGCCGCCCCCCCCCCGACCCCCTCGCTCGGGCCAGGAGTTCGCCTTCCGGATTTCCCTCCGGGATCACCCGGAGAGGAGGGAGGGCCGGGCCCATCCGCGCTGCATGCAGCCGGATGTGAGAAGCATGACAATTGAGGCGGAGGGAGCGGGGCGCGCGGTGTGTGTTTGTACTACTGCAGAGCGAAGGAGGGAGGGAGCGAGGGAGGCCCCGCCGCCGCCGCCGCATCCGCCGCCTGGATGGGAGCTTTGCGAGGAGCCCAAGTTCTGCGGCGTCCAGGCTGGCGCTGAGAGGACTCCCGGCCGCCCGCCCACCGACCCACCCGGTAAGGCTGCGGCTCCTCGTGGCTTGTGGAGACCCCGCGCGAGGGAGGGAAGGAAGGAAGGAATCCCCCCAGTGCGGCTCCTTCTCGCCAGCAAAAGTGCAGCAGACCTCAAGCGCGACACACACACACACACACACACACACACACACGCTCGCTCGCTTTCTCCGTCCGCCTTCTGCTAAGTGCCTTGGAAAACTGGGAGGCGAGGCGGAGGACTAAGCGGCGTGGCTGGGGAATCCGGCGGGAAGGCGGCGAGGGGGAAGGAGGGGGCCGGCCTTGGCGTGGCGTCCCCGGGAGTGCGGCAGGCTCTGCGGCGAAAGTTTGCAGGAGGCGGCAGAGGGCGGGCGGCCCGCGCTGCAGAAGGCGGCGGCGGCGCTCGCCTTTTGGCGCCGCCCTGCCAGGACCCCGAGCCCGTGAATACTTCAGACAGGGGCTCTTGCCGGAAAGGGCTTGGGGCTCAGTCCCAAATAGTGCCGCTGAGTATATGCAGAGTGTTTTCCGCCCCCCCCCCCGCCCCACATATCCGCGCCTCAGGACAGCCCTCCTATTTAGAAACGAAGCCGAGGCTGTAAACCCTGCAGCAGAAAAATCAATGTGGGGTGGTCTTCAGTGGGTCATTTGCAAAAGAAAAGAGATGTGCCTCCTCTCGAGCTGTCCGTTAGAAGCCAGTGACACTGGGGGTGGGGGAGAGTTGGCACTCTGCACAGGCTCAGATGCATTTCACAGGTTGCCCGATGTAGTCCTGGCTCAGACCCCTGAGGCTGGAAAGCCTGACTAGCCCGCTGCGGATTTATGAACCGGGGAGGGGGGTGCATAAGAGGAAGCTTCGCTGCTAGTGAAGTGCTAAACTAAAGCTTGATGGTGTCCTTCAGATTCGCAGTACAATCCTATGTATGCCTACTTAGAAGCAAATTCCATTCTGTTCAATAGAACTTGCTCTCAGGTAAGGGTGTGTATGCAGAATTTGTGTGATGGGATATCCATTTTTCAAAAAAAATCTCACAATCTTGAACTTCCTTTCAATAGGGAGACTTTTGTTGTATTGGACCGTATGGAATTATGTTTACCTTGTGGGGAACAGATAGCAAGACGAAAACCCCTCACATTTTTAATTGCTGTGCTAGTGTTAGCCCTCATCAAGTAAGAGTTAGCACAGTACAGTAGAGGATGGGGGAATAGCCTTGCTGCAAAGGGGAGGTGGTAGTAGCTATGCTAAACAGATCAAGTGTGTGTGTGTGTGTGTGTCTTTACACACAATTGTGCACTCCAATATTGGGGAGGGAGACTGTACAACCTAGAACTAATTTCAACTGATGAGAATGGGGAGAGGACTTGCAAAAAAAAAAAAAGAGAGATGCAGTATGCAATAAATGGATAGCTCAATTGGTTAGAGCATGGTGCTGATAATGCCAAGGTTGCAGGTTCAATCCCAGCTACAGTGGTAGCTCGGGTTACAAACGCTTCAGGTTACAAACGCTTCAGGTTACAAACTCCGCTAACCCAGAAATAGTACCTCAGGTTAAGAACTTTGCTTCAGGATGAGAACAGAAATCGTGCTCTAGCTGCGTGGCGGCAGCAGGAGGCCCCATTAGCTAAAGTGGTGCTTCAGGTTAAGAACAGTTTCAGGTTAAGAACAGACCTCCGGAACAAATTAAGTTCTTAACCAGAGCTACCACTGTACATATTCCTGCATTGCAGGGGGTTGGACTAGATAATCCTCCGAGTCCCTTCCAACTCTATGATTCTATGATATCTTGGTTGATTTTATCATCTCCCTTTTAAAAGGCTCTACCAACAGTGTTTAAGGAATGGCACACTAAGAAGTACTCAGTCTCTGGTGAGGACCAGAAGGTTGTTTAAAAAGTAACCTTTTGTGTGTGTAAAAGTTCGCAAAATCATTTGTATCAGGTAGGGAAGGCATTATATGCCACCGGTGATGTCACAGGTAATAGCCAATAAGTGTTCATAAATAGTTATGTGAGCATGCTCCACACAACAATAGATGTGTGGTGTTGGGTGGGAATTTCATTGTCAAACCTATAAAATACAGTAACTCTTGAGTGCTGGGAGGATGAAATTTCCTCAAAATAGGTAAAGTAGCTGGGAAAGATAATGTTTGGATAGCATATATATTTGTATGCATGATGTGAAGATGGACTCAGGTGTGTTAAGACAGCTGCCCAAAGATGCTTCTTTGTGGGACCATAGGCTTTCTCCTGCTGCTCTTCCTTTCCAGACACTCTTTCCAAAGGGTAATGGTTTGTTCTACACCTACATTGACCTGAATATTTCACAGCAGAGGTCACTGTGACAGCAGGGTCCCAACTAGCTGAATCTACATCATCCTTTTTACTTCTAGATCATTGGTCCGCAGCTGGTGGATCCTAACTCACAAGTGGGTTTAAAAGCTGGGTAATGCCAGCTCTCATAAATCCTGAGTGTTGATCATGCTTGCTGGGGCTGATGGGAACTGTAGTTCACAATATCTGGAGGGCATCACATTGATTATCTCCAATTTACATTCTGTTCAAGCATCCTTTATTGCGTATGGTGATTATTGAAGGGATATATATTTTCCCCAATTGCTCCAACTTGGACAATGGTGAGTTAGAACTGAAACTGCTAACTTTGTGTGTTCTCTTCTGTTACTAAAAAGCCCTTGGGGATAACGTGCCCTAAAGGAATATGTGCTAGTGAGAACATGCCCCAAGTTAGAATTAGTTTATGCCTCCCTGGTGAGCATATCTTGCTTAGAAATACAATATATTCCACCATTGTGCACTACATCGCTAGAATCTCTGCCAATAGCTTCTTCGCTCCAAGGGTCTCAAGATGCTGTGTAAATGTTAACCAGTTGAGCCTTGCAAGCAATTAATTCCCCATGGTCAAGATAAAATACTGATAAATAGTACAAAGTTCAATGGTGTTTTGGAATCTATGGGTTTTAAAGCTCACCTGCAATTTTGCATTGGATGTAGCAATCATTTCTTGTTTAAATCTCATTGAAATGAAGTCTGCAAATGTTAGTCTGCAAGCTTTGCTAAGCTTTGCTAACTGACTGGTGTGAAGATTACTTATTGCTTGATAGATTTACTCTGCAAATAAAAAGAAAAGTAATCCAATCCATGTGGCATATAATTTTTTAAATAACAATAGTAATAATATTTAGGATTAGGTTAACACCCCTCTCTCCAGGCAGGGCTTTGTGGACCAGCAGAACCACCCCTGCATGCAGGGCCTGGGCTCATATGGATAGAGAGACTACAATCCTATGAACAGTCTCTTGGGAGTAAGCCTCAATGAATATCAGTGGTACTTATGTTTGGGTAAACATGCATAAGATGGTGCTGCAGGAAATAAATATATTTCAGTACTCTTGTTGCCTGGTTTGGCTAAATTCACAAATGTCTTTCTGACTTCTTAAAGTGCCATTTACCATCTAACAGCAGAAAAACCTGGAATGCCTTTTCAGATTAGAAGTCTTAGCAAGTGGGGCTGGAGACCTGTGGTTGAGATTTGCTGCAAAATCTCATGCTTGTTTTTGGAGCCTCTAAAGTTCATAAGAACATATGAACTGGCATTCAGAGGCATACTTCAACAGTGTAGGTAGCACACAGCCATCGTGGCTAGTAGCTTCTGATAGCCTTAACCTTCCATGAATTTTTCTGGTTCCTTTTAAAAACCATCAAGGTTTTAAAGCCATCCATGTTCTAGTCCAGTCCATTCTCTTGATTCATGTACCCATCCTCTGTTTTCTCTGGGTCTCTGCAGGTTCATCCTGGTGCAATTCCTTACCTAACATGTAGAGTTAAGGCACTGTGAGCCCCGACAGCTTTGGAGAGCTTTGGAGAGTTTCTTGCCTCAAAAGGCATGGCGTAAATTGGTTAAATTAAAATAAAAAATTTCTTTGGCTTTGTGTATGATTTTATCAGTGGCATTATGCAAGTCACTTATGCAAAATGAATATAATATTTTAGTTCCAGGAGGCTGAGAGCTGCCTTCATTGGGAGGTGCTCTGCTATTCTGGGGTTAGCAATCACTAGCAATTAAACCTTGCTGAAGGTCAGGAATACTGGACACGGCTTCTCTTTATATTAAATATGGAAATGCTATGCAGGGTCTCAGGAAACCTGTGTCTGTCAGTGGCAGCTGTGCTGCTAGCCAAAGCATCCTTGGCCTGTGCACTCATTCGTGAAGGTGAGATAAATCTGAACTAAGTTTTAGTCTGTAACAGGAACAGGAGGAGGGCCATGGCTCAGTGGTAGAGCATTATTATTTCTTGCAAGCAAAAGTTTCCAAGTTCAATCCCCACCATCTCCTGTTAAGAGTTGGGAAAGTCCTATGCCTGAAACCATGGAGAACTGCTTCCAGTCAGTGTAGACAGTACTGAGCTTGATGGAACAATTGCCTGAGTCAGTATAAGGCAGCTTCCTATGTTTCTAGGATCTCAGAACTCTTGTTTGTTCAGGGCTCTGTCTAGTCTACTCTTCAACCTTTTCGAAACCAGAAGAATAAAGTGTTGTCCGTCTGGGAAAACTTTGTTTCCTTAGGAAGACAAGGAGCAAATGAGACTCTGAAATGAAGCTACTAGAAAATAAGCATTTCTTACTCATGCTGGGGGACAGGCTTCAAACTTGCTCATGCATTGAAAAAGTGCACGAGGAGTTGCACTGAGTAGCCCCACCCACTGCTACCAATGTGCACATGGGCAACATCACCTGTGTGTTTGGTGGCTGTGTGGAGGGGCCCTCCATATAGATTTTTATGGGTAGAGCTCATAAATACAAGCAAGGTCCTGGACCATTCAGGAAATGCCTTATTGTGAAAGAACTTAATGCATGGATCTCTGAATGTGCACCCAAAGGGGGGGGGAGGGCCTTTGCAGTACACTCCCTTGGACTCTCATATGTTATTTCAGTGCATGAGAGGGTGTGAGTGAACTTAAGTGGAAACATTATTCCAAGCAGATCACATCTTGTGTGGAAGTTACATCCCAGGCTATTGCGTGTATAAGCAAAAGCGCATAAAGCCAGAACACCACCCAGAACACCATTTAAAAACCCTTAGCAAATCTCTCCAACCTTCTCTATAGCTCTTCAAGGCCTTCTTCAAATCTCTCCAGTAACCTCTAATCTCTTTGCAGCCTCCTTCACCCTCCACATTCCACTGAGACTCCAGCCACACACAAATGCTCTCCCAGTGGCTGATAAGATTGCCAGCTGTTTTTTTTTACAGCTTTACCATTCTCTCCCCCCCCCGCATGCATTGATTGATTGATTGATTGGCAATCCATGTAAAGCTGCAAACTCCTGAAATCAGTGTAAGACCTGCCAGTATTGTGCCAGGATGCATTTGCTACATCAGACACTAGGGGCTTCAGTAGCACCAGCTGAATGGACAGCTCCTCTGTACTGTATGCAGATACTGCACAAAGGGACCTCAGAAGTGCACTTGAAAGACAGTGGACATCAAAGTGCTTCAAGTCAGAAGCCTCCACTTCAAGGGCAGCTATTAGCACAGAAATGATTTGGTAGCTGTATAAAAACAGTTCTAAGGGCACTCGTAAAGGGCATGCTAAAATAGTGTAAAACTCATCATCATCATATCCTAGCCTACAAAATGCATCAGGGTTTGGGTTTTTGAAATAGCTGAGACATGGAAAAAAGCATGGTGTGAGACTAAATCTTATTAAGTAACGTCAACACTATTATGGAATCAGATTTATAGCAAGGCTTATGAAATTTATATTCAGATACGCATTGCAGTTTTAAAACCAGGTGCTCATTTTTAAACAGAGTGCTAGCTACTAAAACCTCATCCCTTGTATGGCCTTGCCTATAGGTATTATAATGAGAAACTATAATAGTGAATGCATTAAAGCCATTTATGTACTAGGGATGCAATCCCAATCTCCCCCGTGCTGCTGACTGGATAGGAGGAAGTGTGGGCCTCATTCCACCAGCCTCGCAGAGAGGATCACCACTGATGAGATGAGCGCACTGTAGCAGAGGCCTGACCTTTAAGGGTGTGAGGATAGGACAGGGAGGAGGAGAACTATGTATGTCACCTTGAGCTCCTTGGAGGAAAGCTGGGATATAAATACAATAACAAACAAACAAATAACAGAGGCTTTCCCCTGTGTGCATGGAGCACAGCTCACTTGATGAATGCCTGCTTTGTGGAATATAAACCATCAACTTCAAAACACTTGTTTGTTTTCTAGATTTCTTATCTGCCTTTTACCGCAAGATCCCAGGTTGCATTACAACCACAATGCAATTAAAAGGACAGCTAAAACCATTACAATTGTAAAATGAGTAAAAGCATTCCAAATGGAGCCATTCCCAGTGTAGCTCCGTGCGTAGAACACATCTTTTGCATCCAGAAGAACTCATGTTCAATCCCTGGCACATCTGCATAAAAGAGTTTTGGGTAGCACAGGACCACTGGAGAGCAGCTGCCAGTTGAAATGGACAGCACAGTGGTAGAAGGACCAAATGGTATGACTTGGTCTAAGGCAGCCTTCTCTAACCTGGTGCCCTCCAGATATTTTGGCCACCAGCAGCTGAAGCAAATGGGAGCTCTAGTTTAAAACATCTAGAGGGCACCAAGTTGTGGGAGGCTGGCTTAAGGCAACGGTACATGCTTATCTCTAATTGAAGGATCTTGTGATGAAAAGCTGACCTTTACCTTATTCCCTGGAGAGCTGCTGCTCCAAGCACCAATAATCCCAACTGCTGCTGACAGTTGGTTAACTTAACAGCATCGGGCAAAATGTGCCTGTTGTCTGACTAGTCCAGTTATCTGATGATTAAAAATTAGTTAGCACTGTAAATGTTACAGAAGTTTGGATTAAAACTGAATGCCCTTTGGGAGTTGGCCCCATTGACCTAAATGGGACTTACTTCAGAGTCAGCATGTATACACTTGATCTGTGAATTGCTGCATTGTAAGGAAAGGTGCAAATGCATTTGCCACTTCCAGTGCAACAAGCAGGAGTCATTTGTGCACCTGCTTTTTGCTCCCATGTTTTTTTGAACATGCAAGACAGGTTTTGCGTTTCTTACAAAGGGCATGACAAAGGCGGCTGCTAGCCACCATCTTTTGTCTTTGTTTGTGTCTCCTTTCAGACTAGATCACTTCTTTAAAGTAATCTAAACTGAATGACTTTCCCCAGGATAAATGATTTGCTGACTTGGGAGGAAAGGACCTTGTCTGGAGAGCTTCAAGGACTAACCATAGATTTATGATTTGGGAACTCTATCGTAGATGTACAGTAATGCTATCAATATGGCAGAGTCAATGCTTGCTTTGTTTACAATAATTTCAGTATAAAATCAGATCATTCCTTTTGAAAATTCAAGGACAAATTTAATTTCCCTCCCACATAGGAGGGGTAGTACAACTGCCACCAGCCCCAGCCAGCCAGGGCTGATGTGAGTTGTAGTCCAACAACATCTGGAGGTTGATGCATTGGCTACTCCTGCCCTGATAAAGGATTTAAGCTGAGTTATAATGGAAAGCTGACTATTTTTCTCAAGGTATGTACCATTGAAGTCTGTGCAGCTTGCTTCTAAGTAAATGTACCTGGGGATGCTACTGCTGTTGATGGATCCAGCATGACAGGTAAGGAAGAATATAGTGTACATTCTTACACCAGTTATAAATGAAGTGTGCCCTTTAAACCCCACCACAACACTATATAGTGGAGCTCACAATGCTCAATATTGTTTATGTTGTGGGTAGTTATTGAGCAGGGGTTGGCAGATTAAGGCTGGGCTTGATAGCCAAGCATTATTTTCTGCTAGTCTTCTATGAAATCCAGTTCTACCATGATAGCAAAACAACAGTAGGTGACTGTACCTCTGTGCAGATGTCTAAAGTCTCACTTAATTAGGCAGAGGTGAAGAGAGGGGATGTCCCCATTGATCCCACTGCTTTGCCTCTCCCCCACTTGGCTCTGCTACCCTCAATGCATTTGGGGTGGGAGAAGTGTGGTGTGTGAGTGCTGTCAATGCTTTTGGAACATATTTCTCCCTGGAAATGGTCCAAGTCTAAGCATATTCCTGTAGTCCTGTAGACTCTGGTGTGAGTTAGGAGAAGCTGAGTCAGGAGGGTATACGGAGCTGGACTAGTAATTTGAGGGGATTTGGCGAGGCTTTATATTCCTGCTTATACCACGTTGAATTGATTTTATTCTTTTGGCACTTTCAAACATTGTGGCTTATCTTAGACATTTTGGACAGGTGATGAGGCTAACATTCAGATAAATGTGAAAATAGCTAGGATGAATAAACTGTGGATAAGGGGCAGCTCTTCTGCTATTTCAGTGCAAATTACTAGGCAAATTTCTAACAACCCAGTATGAATATGAAAGCATAGTGGAGTCACCACCATTCTTCCATCCTTTCTTGTAAGGGTGCAAGCAGCATATTGTGTAGACCATAGCAGCTGATGAAGCATATTGTGGGAGTAGCTCCTTTGTCTCAGGGAAAAAAACATACTATGAATGCCACTAGAAGCCAAAAACACACCTTAAAATCCAAAGATGCATCATTCAGTTGTGTTTTTAATGCCATGCTTTTCAAGATGATCCATTAATTAATTAATTGATGATGATGATGATGATGATTATTATTATTTGAGAGCGCCAAGTCTCTGCATTTCCCCCCCAGAGTGGTAGCCATGTTAGTTTGTTGCATCAAGGACAACAGAGTGTTGTCCTACACACAATAAGATGGCATAAAGTTACACCAGATCTGAACCCCTTTCAGCAACAAGGCTACTGCTGCTGCTCTGCCTAAGCCTGGCAGAGGGAAAACGAGCCTTTAAAGTAGAGTTCTGCACTGTGTTGCCGGATCATGTGACCAGACTGAATGGGCTTAGAATCCAGCCTAAGTCCTCCTTCTCTAGTCCTGCCCCGGGAATGCTGTCTTTTTGGGCTTACACCAGCCTCAGTTCAGGCAGCTTTGGCCCAGCCAGCTGAGCCCAGGATGAGCAAGTTACGCACGGTGTATCGGTGTATCTTAGGCTGAGCTGGGGTTGGGTACTTAACAGAGGCTGAGCTGGGAATCAGATGGGTGAGCTGGGAATCTGCTGCATCCTAAGATGCAGATATTTCCATAGGATTGCCCCTGACTATAAATATATTTATTATGGTATTAGTGGCAGTCCACAGAAGCTTATGCCGTATTAAATATACCTAGTCTTCAAAGTGCCTCAAGACTCTTTGTGGTTCTGTGTAGCTTGTAATAGCAAATAAAATCACCCAGTCAGTAGGTGCTTAGAAAGTACATAGCACCAGGTTGTATCCCTAACATGTGTTGACTGGGGAGTTAGAGCCTGCGTGGAGCAACTGTTTTTTGCAAGTAAGCTGAAGAGATTGACAGGTCATCGTCCCACCTGGAATACTGCACTGCAGAGAACAGGCTGAAGTCTCTAAGCAGCTGTGGTTGTTGGTCTCTCCCCCCCCCCCCCGAGTTCCTTGCTATCTAAATTAAAATGGTTTAATTGTCACTTATTACTGTTACAGAGCATATAAATGTAAATTACCGGTATTCACGCCCATGAATAACAGCAATTCAAAGTTGAGGGCAAATGTATGGGTGCCTCTGCAGGATTTTTCTCTGGGATGGGAGGCTGATCAGGTTCTGATTTGAGCTGGGCTGTGGGTTCAGGCCAAAAGTTTGAAAGGACAAATCTAGAAAATGAGCTTTGAACCAAAAACAGACGCTTGTTGGGAGCACTCACACCACCCTCACTACTGATACCACTGCGAGTGTGGGGAGCTAGGCTGCTGAAGTGGGCTCCCTCTGTGCTGTGCCCTGCTCCCCTGGCGCATGCACACACGCTATGCCACTGCTGAAGGATGAATTCTGACACTGCCCAGAAATGGCATGAAGGAAGCCTAGTTTCATGTTTGTATAGAAATATACAAACCTGATTTTTCGGGTATGCTGTAGTGTTAGCTAACAGCTATGTGTTGTTCTTCACAATTCAGACAGCAGGTCACGAAATCTTCCTCCTTTGATCAAGAGAAAGTGTTTATCCAGTGGAAATGGTTCTTCCTGGCTAGGATTGATCAGTCTGCCCAAATAAACAGCCAATCAAGTTCACAGTTCTTGACACAGCGCAGTGTAAATTCTTGTCTGCTCCTCGGTTAATTTTTCCTAACTTGGGTGAATGTCTGTGGGAAATTAGCTTTTTTTCTGTCTTATGACTTTGAAACTGAAAATCTTAATTCACTCCAGGGACCTTGAGAAAGAGAATTGGGGATTGGTAAGAAATTATGTCACCTATCCTTTTAAGCTTCTGTTTCATATGGGTCCAAAACCAATGTTTTTAACTTGTAAGAAATTTGTCTTTGGCTTATCTTTGGACTAGAAGGTCACTCACTGACTGTGCATGCTGGGCTCTTGGAGTTAGAATCAGTGTTAGAAACTCAGATATATAAGCTAGGCACCAAATGACTCCTTAAACCAGGGTTACAGACACCGAAACGGAATGCCTTGTTGCCATTTGGGGGCCAGATGGCTTGAAAGTAATATTTTTCAATACGACTTTTTGGTTCTTGAAATTCACTCTAATTGTGCAGATAAAATATAACAGATAGAATTCTACAGGATGTGTTGCTAGTGTGTGAAAACAGTCAAGATCCAAGGATCCCTAGATGGCACCTGGGCATCTTCACTTGGTCACAAGTAGCCGATAGCCTGGTGCAAAATGTGCCTCGTGAATTTTGAACGCTGGAAGCACAGAACCTTACTTAACTATGGAACTGTAGTTCTTTTCAAACAGCATGTCTTGATATGGTCTTGGCATCTGCTGTGCTTGTTCGATTTTAAACTAGCATGCATTTATTCCTGTTCTAATTTATCTCTGTGTGTAGCAAAGTTGTACCTACTGAAAAACAAGGGGGTTGTGATGGATAAATGCTGATTGATTGATACTCAGTTCATTTATTTCTGTCGTCTTCTAATAAGGGTCTCAGCCTGGGTAGAAGAATCTTGCCGTAGATCAGCACATATGCACGTTCTGTCCAGGAGTTTCCTGTGTCCAGTGCCTTAGCACATGAGAAGTAGGAAATAAAAGTACTGACAAAAATACCGGTATGAATTGTGGAGTTGGGGGTTTATGTGTTTATATCTCTCCTTCCATTGTGTGGGATACATAGCCACAATTCCCCACATCTACCATATGCAAAGATTCATATGGTGAAAGTTCCATTCAGGCTTTGCAGTGGTTGATTTGCAGGAAAGAGGTACACTGAATAAATGCTCTTGAGGGTCATCCCTCTCCAAAAAATGATAAACTCCCATCAGAACATCTCAGGCAAGAAAGGAAAGATGAGTCTGATCTTTGAGAATATTCCAGGTTTTCACATCAAATAATGTAACTAAAAATTGAACATGTGCTGGTCACACTTCAAAGGGTTGGTTGCCTAATTAGGCAAAGTGCTCATCGATTTCACTGGATGTCTGTTTACCATTTCTAAGAAAGAAACGGGTGTTTGCTTTAATGTGGAGTTACAGTCCTGTCGTTCAGTTCATTTGGCACCAAAATGGAACATTCCATCCTGGAGTTTTCTAACAGGCCACATGTCCCTTTGGCATAAGGACTTTTCAATCTGTTTACCAGTGGAAGATTAAAAATGGAAGTTCTTCCTGATGGTACCAGCAAGTGGTGCTGCCCGCAGTGATGACTAAAAACAAACACATAAAAATTAGATGTAAAACCCCACTCTTGGAAGAATGAGCCTTTCTATAAAAGATTTGTAACCCTTTGAATATAATGGCCCAAATGACTCAGAAGAGGCATCTAGTATGATTTATGCTCTAGACAATATATTGCCTATTCCCAAATGCGTATTCGGTATTGTTGGCAGCTGACAGACATCTGTATTCTGGCTCCATGAATTGTTTCAGTTGTTCAATCTGATTAAAAAATATTTTATTCAAATATGTATCATAGGATAAAGAGTTGTCATAGCACATCATCATATATGGGTGTATTACTTTACTAATAATGAGATCTTAGAGTAATTATAACTCTGCTGCTATGGGTTTCAC
Organism: Zootoca vivipara; assembly: GCF_963506605.1. NCBI lineage: Eukaryota > Metazoa > Chordata > Lepidosauria > Squamata > Lacertidae > Zootoca > Zootoca vivipara. The sequence continues at coordinate 64,048,007 of NC_083282.1, read as the reverse complement.
ATGCTGAGTAATGAGAAGTTCGATTACCCTGTTTCTCATATTTTAAGACATACCCATAAAATAAGCCATACAGGATTTTTAAGCATTCAAGGAATATAAGCCATACCCCGAAAATAAGACATAGTGATAGGCGCAGTAGCAATGCCGGCTGCGGCAGGAGGAGGAGGAAAAAAATAAGACATCCCTTGAAAATAAGCCATAGTGTGTTTTTTTGAGGAAAAAATAAATATAAGACGTGTCTTATAATATGAGAAACACGGTAGACATAGGCACAAGAAAGTCTCCCTTCTGTCTGATGTTGCTTTACCAGTGTGCCCTCCAATCTGTTGGTTCATATCAAAATCTCTCTCAGCTTTGATTTGGATGTGAATTAGGACTAGTTTGCATAACTGAGATGGGTTAGGGTGGGGTTGGGGAGTTGGTCCCTCTCTGGGTACTCTATTCAGCAGCAAAATAGAGTTGAGGGGGGCAGTTTCCAATCTACAGGAATTCTATTTCCCCAGACTTCTGTCCATTTTTTGAATGCCAGTTTGGAGTATTTGTACCTTTTATTGTACATCAGAATCCCTGCCTAAGCTGATGTAGGTGGTTTTTGATTTGGTGTTGAGGACTCTCAAGGTCATTGCTCAGTTTCTGTGTGTGTGTTTTGTGGGGGGGGAATCTTAACATTCATGTTAAGCTCACCATATCCAGGGTGGCTTAGGGCTCCTAAACCACCAAGGCAACCATGGGATTGTCCCAACATATCATTTGCTTGGTTCCATGGCATGACTGAGGTCATCCAGGGATTTTAGAGTGTTAGGTCACCACTATGTGGATGACACCAAGCTCTATTTCTCTTTTTCACTGAACACAAGTGAAGGTGCTAGAGCAGAGGCTGGCTACATAAACTGAGGTTTAATCCAGAGAAGATAGAAGTACTGTTGGTGGGTGGTTTCTTTAATCAAGTATATGGTGTTGAACCTGTTCTGGAGGAGATCACATTCCCTCTTAAGGATCATTAGGCATAGCTGCCAAGTTTTCCCTTTTCTCACGAGGAAGCCTATTCAGCATAAGGGAATTTCCCTTAAAAAAAGGGATAACTTGGCAGCTATGCATTAGGGATCATAAGGATCATGGTCTGGGGGGCTTGTTGATGCATCTTCGCCATTAGAGACCCATAACATCAAGGGCCCACAGCACCTTTTACCTGTTTAGCTATGATTCTACCTGGATAGGGAGAACTGTGCTTCAGTGAGCCATGCACTGTATTGGATGACTGTAATTTGAAAACAGTCCAGTTGGTGCAGAATAAGGCTGGGAGAGTATAAACAGGAGCAGGTTTTAAGAGCATACTATGCTAGTACTTCATTATCATCACAGGATACTGACTCTTTTCCAGGCCCAATTCAAAGTGCGGGATTTAACCTTTAAAGCACAAGCTTGAGACTTTAGTGTCTGAAGGATCACCTCTTTTCACATAAACCTCCCCATGCCTTGAAATCATTGGTTGAGGCCCTTCTTTTGAATACTCCCAAAATAAAATATCATGGAAGAATTACAAGCAACAGGGCCTTTTCAACAGTGGCCCCTTGGTTGCAGCATGTTATCCCAGAGAGGTCAGTCTTACACCTGCTTTGATGTCTTTTTGGCATTGGGCAAAAACTTTGTCATTTTCACGGGCTGCTTAAACCTTTGTTGTGCTGTGGCATCCCATTAATTTTGTACTGTAATAGGTTTTATCCTCTGCTTTCCATTTTATCTGCTTTGTATTGTGGTGTCTTATTCTTCTACCCTCTGTTTTCAAATGGTTTGGGTTTTTTTTAAGAGTTGTGCGTGGGATTTCCCCCCTTCTTTTTTGCTCCATTCTGATAGCATTTTGTTGTAATAGATTTTTCCCCATCTTGTAGGCTGCCCAGAGAACCCTTCTTATAGAGTGACAAATAATGGGATAAATAAATAATGTTAGGAATCACTGTGAAGTTGTCATACTGTGTGGGCTGATAATGGCTTGGTGTTTAGATACTGCTTGTGAATAAAAAAAAGTTTTTCACTTATATTACTTCAGCTATCTTCACAACATCTTTATAGGTTCGTTCAGTTTTATTGCCCCCCATACTGTGGATACCCCCATATTAAGGGTAAAAGATCTTACTATATGTAAGATTCATTTCCACCATGAATTCGCTCAGGATTACAGAGGATAGGCAGAAGCAGACACTAGCTCCCTCTCCGTGCTAACCTACCTTAGAGGCTTGTTTTAAGGATTACTGAGAGATTGAACATTCACATGCAGCATTTCTGTAAGGCTTTCATTACTATCCAATTCTATCCGTTTTACAGGTTCAAGCACAGTTTGTCTAGTCTCTGTAATAGTTTACAACGGATTTCTTTCCCTTCAATTTACACAAGCTGAAGCATAAGTACCCATTGGAAAACTTAACAGATGCTGTCTTTTTGTTCTGCTTTGGTGACTGAGCTCTTCTTAATGGCAAAAAGATCGTCGCTGGCTTCTGTGTTTACATACTGCTGAGCCCAATAGGTCTCCTGTTCAAGATTTGGGCTCCTGACTCTTACCCCAACATAAATTGATGTTGTACTTAATAATCAGTTACAATAATGCAAGATTCTTTTGCTCCTCCAGGCTGTCATTTTGGGGGAAGGAAGGGCAAAGAGAGACATCCAAGAAGTTCTGTGCCAACTCATGTTTGAAATCTAGAAATCTGTTTCAGACCATTGCAAAAAATATTTTATGCAGCATTTTCTAGTTTCCTTTTTCTATCAAATGGAGCCCCCTAGAGGCTGTCATAGTAATTGTCCTTGTAAGCAGTACAGGATGAAGTTAACTCTGCATTAGAGCTGAGCATGGATGTGATTTGGAAAGCTGCCCCTTTGGCAACTGAAAACTGTTTGGAAGAGGAAAATACCTTAACAGGTGCACAGATGCCTAGGCCTGGAGAGCTGTTGCAGCAGATTGCACTGCAAGGGAGCTCTTCAAACAGATTGCCCTTGTGCAAGAGAGTGCCTAGGATTATATATTATCAGATCTTGGTTGTCCTCTGCAGGCATACTTAATTTCTTCCTTTTATTTACTGGGGGTTGAACCATTGCAGAGGGAAGGCAGGCATAACAAACCATTACAGTATGAATGGCACAGCTCTATAGTAACTTGGTTGAGATGCAACACCAAGCTGGGGCTAAGGGAATGAGTTTGGGATGAAGCTTGGGTTCATTAACTCCTCTTGCAAGGTAGGTTAGGCTAAGAGACAGTGACTGGCCTAAGGTCACATAGTGAGCTTCATGGCTAAGTGAGGTTTTGAATCTAGGTCCTCTGACCACTACACCACACTGCCTACTACTGATGTGTTGTATTTGTATTTTGCTTCTGCATAGAGCAATTGCGTTTGCATTTGTAATGTTCTTAGTCTTGGTCTATAGACAAGTAAATTAAAAGCTAGAATTTGTTGATTTGTTTTAGAAAACAGCTTTTTTTCTTGTTAAGACATACAAATGTTTTTTAAATGTTTGTTTAGGCATGCTTAGACGTTTGGACTTTGTAACGTATTTTTTTTTATAAAGTTGGGACTTTGGTTTGGTTTAGTGTGTTGTCGCAACTTGGGCTCATGGTTTGTCTTGGTCCAGACAAACCACAAGCTGTAACCACGTCTTTTTCCCTTGGCTTTGCAGCTTATGGTTTGTCTGGAGGCGACAAACTATGAATCTGATTTCAGACAAAATACAACATCAAACCATTGCTGTGCTCAGCTGCAGTGCAGCAGAAAAAGGACTGGCAGAGAAGCACAGCAATATGAATCTCTCTAGAATCCTCATGTTTGCACATATACACTAAGCCATAGTTTGACTTAGCATTTGTTATGTGCAAACCACCTCACTCTCTCAATGAACACTTTGTCTCCACACTTGTGCATCTAAGGCGGGACCAGAATATCTGTGTAGAAGTTGCAGGGTAAAAGCAGAAGCAGACAGGCCTGCTCAATAGCTAGTGTGCTGTTTGGAGCTGCTTAATGAAAAGCAGATAAGGAAAACATTTACACGGTGAATCATAGGAACTAAGGTTCAGAAACCAGTGACCTCGAACCTATTGGACTTAAAATAGCTGTTTAAACTTTACAAAACTGACAACCTGGACTATTTATAGGCATGCAAAACAAGCCTAATGAGCTTGAATCCCAGCTGCAAATGCCAGACCACAAAATGTTTCAGTTTAAGGATTAATGCCCTCCCCAAAGTCTGATAGGTCACCTACCTGGAAGCCTGCTTGCTGTACTGGCAAAACTGTTAACATTTATGCAGTACCAACCATGTGCTAAGTGCCTCGGTTCTAATACTGGTTTCTGTTTTTCTGCACTGCAGCACAGAGCAGGGTTTTGCTTAATGTGAATCCAAAAAAACAAAACAAAAAACCCTTGTGTTCCTCTGTGGAACTCAACATAGTGCTGATTGGGGCATGTGAGAGGAGAACGAGGTCCGTTCACACAATGGGACTTCCCCCTTCTCCATCTCCTGCTCCCATGTGCCCCCTAAACCAGTTTTTGGGTTCCCTCTAACAATACACAGGAATGGTAACTCTGCGAGGTTGAATGGGGTCTCCTAACAACTCTCCACACCCTTAGCAAACTACTGCTGTCAGGATTCATTGGGGGGAAGTCATGGCTGTTTAAAATGGCGTGATACTGCTTTATATGTATAGTGCAGATGGGATCTTTCTTTCTAAAAGTTTAGCTCAGCCCTTGGGCTCAGTGCCCCTCTCCTCTAAGAAATGAAGACACAGACAAGGCTGTTAAGAATTAGAATCATGTGCAGTGAAAACGAAAAGCACCGAAGAAGCTTCTGTTTATAAAGCAGAGAAGCTTTGAATGAAAGGACCTTTTGCATCCACCGGTCACCTCTTTCTGACTCTCTGTCATCCACTTCCATTTGTGACACAGTGATGGCTTGCATCGGGTTACAGGGTCAGGCAGTGCTTCTCCTACTTGCTTGCAAATATCTGAGGAAAATATTGCCTTTGTATTCTTCCTATGCAGAAAACCATTTCTCTGTTGCTGCTTTCCCTTTGTCAAACTGGCCACACAATTGGGCATTTCTGGGTTTGGGCTGTACCTCTAGGGGACATTCATTGGAAAGCATGTTCTCATTCCTGGACACCTCCACAGGAAAAGTGAGAAGGCAGTGGCGCACACTGCGCCGATCCTACAAGTATCCCCCCCCCCATCAAGCAGTGGGGATGGACTGTGTAGGTGACGATCAGATGCACTGCATCCAGTTTTTAAGAAGAGCCTGCTGAAACAAGCCAGGGGTTCATCTAGTCCAGCATCCTGTTGTCACAGTGACCCATGAACCCAAGAGCAGTATGCAGTATGTCAAGGCATCCAATCCTAAAGCTCCTAATTGGTGGTCACCTGTTGGGCAGAAGGTAGAATACAGTCTTGTAATGATGACAACCTAAGGATTTCACTGAATTATTGGCACTTGTTGCAGAACTTTAAGAGGGCATCAAGGACCCACTTGTTTAAAACTACCTTTGCACAAGTTTTAATTGGGCTGCTGTTTGGTTGAGTTGTGTTTTAGCTATTAGTCATTTGTCTTTGTGCTGTCATGCTGGTTTTAATGTTTTCTTGTTAGTGCTGGTTTGTGGGTAATTTTTATGGCAGTTTGCATATTGGAAGCTACCCTGAAAGGTTTGACCTAGAAAGGTTACCTATACATGTTTTAAATAAATCTTAAAAAAAAATTTTTTAAGCCAGAACATATTCTAGAAAATATCATTGGCTTGTTTAATTATACAGTATATCTTAATAACCACCTTCAGCACGTAGTATTTGTAGGTGTTGCTTCAAAAACTTGTTTTTACTGCAGAAGATAGCACAAAAAAATGAGTATGTACTGTATGGGTGACATTGGCCTGGTTTGCACCTAATGCTAAACTATTGTTTGCTTAACAAGCCATGAGTTAACCATGAGTTTTCTCACAGATGATCGAACAAATCATGCCTTGTTTCTAAACTTTGTTGTGTTTCCCCCCAGGTATTATTACCTTGTGTCTTTGTGGTATGGTGACCACTTGGCATGTAGTGGTAAAAAAACCCAATATGGCTAAGGAAGGGATCTATATTCCCATGTAATGCAAAGCTATAGTTAAAATGAATCAAAGTTTGTCAGCCAACAAGAAAACATGGTTTCACGTTGTGGTTTTTTGGGCAGTAAGCAAACAAAACATATTTAAGCTACTGGGCAGGATAAGCCATAATTTAATAAGCCACAGTTTTATTTACCATGGTTTAGTGTTTTGTGAGAATGTATATTTCACATTACATTCTATTTCCTCTCTCTGGCCTTGAATATTGTGTAGCAATTTACATGCAGTGAAAGTATCTTTAATGACCAATTGTCACATTTCATTGCATTGCTTTTCATCTCTGCAAAAGACAACTGTAAACATGCTTCTTTTTGCACACTTCAATACAGCATGACTTGGTACACTAATAATTTTGTGCAGGTCTCTGAAGCGAGCTACTTTTATTGCTTCTTTTATCTTTCACTGCTGAATGTTCCACTGTCCAGAGGAGACCAAAGCTATTGAACCAAGCCAAGTAGCAATGATATTTTTGAGTGGATTATATTTTCTTCCAGAATTAGGTTTTTCAGTGTGCTGAGGTGGAGTGTTTTGTTGCCTTCTCTGAGTTAGTGGATAGTCTCTCCTGAATGATGATTAGTGAAGGGCATTGAAATTGGGTCCCTGAGCAGGTGAAGTATTAATGAGCCTGCACGTAGCAGTCCATGTTTAAAATGGTTAGCAGCCTTTAATCACAAATAGTAACTCAGTCTTTAGAACTGGATCCTTGGTTTCCTTGGCTGTATACACCAACTGAACCTGGATCAAACTTCTGCAGAACTACCCTGTAATTATTTGGTGTCCAACCAGATGCAGGATTATATTATTAGACCTTGCTCGTATGTAACACTAAACCATGTTTTAGCATTATGAGGACTGGTGAGAGGTGTGAGCCTTAGGCTTGTGTTCTCTACCTTCCCCTTTCCTCCACATATGAGGGGAGAAAGTTTAAATTTAATCCTTCTATTTGTGGTTTGGAACAAACTACAACTTATTCTGACATCTGAGTACAGTAAACTAGTTTGTTCAGACCACAGGATATTACACCATGGTTCAGTCAAACTGCAGTTACACCAGAGAAGACTTACATGTATAGCATCGCATTGTAAGGTTTAAACTTTTACTTGAAAGGAAGCTACACAGAACTCAGTAGGGTTTACTTTTGAGTATGGATGGAAGAGAAATTCAGCTCGCACTTGCAAATAAACCTACTTAATTTGCACTCCCTGAAACAATATGCAAACAGAAACACAGCTATCCTTTGGCATTCACACTTCCCTGAATGTTGCAGTGCAGTTCTCCAACCAAAAAATGGGCACAGTGATGGATATATATTATGGGCAAGTATATATGTCAGTGAAAACAAAACGCAAAAATGTGTTAGGGGAAATTACTTGCAACAAGGTTTATATCAGGAGAAGTGCTCACTAAATGAATTTTCACAAGGAATGTTTTTTGTTTTTTTTGTTTTTAATGCAAGTTGATGTGGAAATATCAACTGAACTTAGGACCAGAAAAATGAGAAACTGAAACAGACATTTTTGCCACACCTGTTTCTGAGCAATTTATGTAGGATCAAGTTGCATGTAATTGAAAATTTAAAAATAATCTCTCTCTGTTTCATGATGCCATTTTCCCTCCCACAAATGACACATCATTCCGGGGATGGAAGTGTCTCACTGTGGGGTGGATAAATACATGAACACAATCTGGATTAAAAAGTCTACAAATAAGTGAAAATGTGTTGCTGCTGAATTACCTTTGCATGCCAGAATTGCTTCCAGCCTGTATTTAAAATTACTTTTGCATTGTTTTAGCCTTAACTAAATTTCCTTGCCCTGTATTTTATTTGTCCACCTACTGATTCAGTAAGAAATCCAGCTTATTCATGGCTCCTCCTAAGGGTTGCTGCCTATTTTACAGTAGTGCTTCTACAAACAACTCATCTGAGTAAAACTGAACATTTCTATGAAACCAGGGCTACATTTTGAAGGAAACTGATGCCTCCACCTTGCTGAAGCTAAGCAGCTCTGGGGCTGGTTGCAAGTTCACTTGGCGACCTCATGTATACCAACTTGAGCTCTGTCGTAGGATAGAGATGTGTTGCATCCCACAGTGGCTTTGCCCCGTTGAAAGCACTTCTACTTGGGGGAGATAGATCACTTGATTTTTGCCAACCTCTCCTATGCGGTGCAGCCTTTGTGCCACCCCAGTGCCCCCCAAAACCTCTATTGAGGTTTAGAGGACTTTCTGGAATAGTTTGGGATGTAGCATAGTAGAGATTGATGAACATATAGGGTTCTATATACACTTCTATAGCACATTGGCTATACCCTGTTATATTTATACAGTATACATTTTCTTACTCAGTGATACGGGTTGTGGAATGTAGATTTAAATGACCCAGTTGGATGTGAATTCTAGCAGGTTGCAAAGAGAAATGATAAGTAATACTGACTACTGATGTTTCATTGTATGCAGGTCACTCATCTTTCTCAACCATCACAAGATTTCCAAGGTGCCTAACAGCTAGCCAGTACAAGTGATTGTGGTAAGTCCTGCGCAATGTTGTTCTGTTCTTTTGAAACTCTAAATCCCGCCCCCCTTGTATAAGTCCGCTGCCTTGGATCCTAGTCTTGAGGTAAGAAGTTAAAAGGCTGGAAAATGGCTCAAAGAGGCATGTTATCTTCACAATCTCTTTCATATGCACCAGGCATTACATACCCATTCATAGAATTAATACAGAATGATCCAACTGAAGACTTCCAGTGTCTCAGCATAAAGCTGATGGATAATAAAAGAAAACGTGAAATCGCTGAGAAGTGCAAGGTGCCCATGCATTATGGTCACTTAAAAGACATCTGGGTTATAACACTGAAATTTGTTAGCTAAATCATACCTCGAGGCCAGCAGTGGGCCAAATTATTACAACTTGTAGTAAAGAAACACACTGATTTATATGGAGGTCAGTTGCCTCTTTGGGTGCTGTGACAATCTTTTAGCCAGAATGTCTTGATTTATACCTACCCAAGGAAGCTTCCTTGTCACCTTTGAGGAATACACAGAATAACAATGTATTTCATCTTGCAAATAAAGAGGCAGAAAAGATCTATGAAGCCTGCATCTGAGGGCAGCAATTTGCATGATAGATATGTTATCTGGTGATCGTAACTACTTTTCTTGACTCACAGCATCTCTTTGGGTGAATTGGCTAAGCCTAATTTTTTATGCTTCTTTTCCCATCCATGTACATACGCCATTTTTCAAGCGTTTTGTGCTTCGACATATGGAGCGTGGCCCTGAAGACCTTTGGGAAAGGCTGTCCATGTCCCAAACTTGATAAGATGTCCAGAGAACCACAATCAGAGCACCTGTTACTTTAAAAACACGCATTAAATGCAGCTCCTGGGACAGAGGGCATAGTGGGCAAATCAGATCAGAGCTGTGTGTAGTTGTTTTTCAGAAACACTTTTTCTTTACACCCTCAAACTGCGGTTTGCTCTACAATGCCTACATGTAGATATTTTATATATGGGTGAATATATTGACTGATTCTCCCATCAACCATTCATTTAGTACACATGCCATGCAGGCAAAGAAGGGGAGTCCTGTTCTATCCCTTTTATCCTCCTATTAATGCCAGCAGGGAAAGAATACCCTTCCTGTTTTCTGCATGAGAAAGAAATGTAGCAGAGTGAGTCCCTTATATGCTGGCTATCATGATTAGGTAGAATGGTTGTTCCTTCCTCCAAGGCAGGGGTTCCCAACAAAATTTTCTCGAGGACCCCTCATCGAGCCGCTATTGTGACAAGGACCCCCATTAATTCCTAATCCTAAAATTAAAAAGTGAGAGCCAAATTAAGAGTCTTTTTTATTCGTTTTTTACAGTTACAACAGAGTACTCCATCAGTATACAGTTAGTTTTAATTTTCAGTTCTTAATGAGATGAGTTAAATCTGTCCTTTGAGTTCATTATTTCTGAAATATTAGGTTCCAAACTTGAAACTTTCACTCTGAAATCTGACTGCAAATCTCTACCTGCCTACTAGTCAGCAGAAAATAACTTTTGGCTCCATTAACACCTTTTTATTAAACAATTTTGGCTGAGTGAAACATATCCAGCGCCGTGGTGCGAAGATCCCTCCGGCGGCCCCCCCAAAAAAAAAATTCCCAAGAATTGACAACCTTTTTTAGGCGGGGGACCCCCAAAGTTGTTGACCATTTTTAGGAAAGGTTCCCCAGAGAAGAAGCTGACAAGAAGCAGCGGGTGGAAATTAGCAAATGCTAAGGAAAGAAAGGGTGAAAGAGAGAGGGAGGGAGGGAGGGAGGGAGGGAGGGAGGAGTCAGAGAAAGAAAGAGAGGGAGAGAGGGAGGGAGGGAGAGCCGCGCACAGCGCCCAAGCGGCTCTTGCTTTTCTTGCTGGTACAGCGAGCTGGGAGAAGGGACGGACTGACAGGAGCTCCCGTCCACCACCACCCCTCCCAGCTCGCAGCAAAGCAAGCGGAGCAGGCTTGGTAACTGGCAGCAGGGGGGAATGGGGCATCCCAAAAGTGCTCCTCCTGCCTTCCGTGCCTGCGTTCCAACGGAAGGCAGGCAGGGAAGGCAGGCGGCTCAGCCCGGGAGAGGCTGTTGCTTTTGCAAGCAGAGCTACAGCCTCTTCGGGGCTAGAGCGCCTGCGTTCCGTGGGCTCCTCTAAAGCAATTACTTCGCTTGCTTTAAGGAGAGCCAACAGAAGGCAGGCAGGCGGCTCAGCCCGGGAGAGGCTGTTGCTTTTGCAAGCAAGGTGACAGCCTCTTTGGGGTTAGAGCGCCTGCATTCCATGGGCTTCTCTCACCCAGTCACCCCTCTGTGCAAAGGGGGCTGATTTGTAAGGCGCCCGCACTGCTCCCTCACTGACAGAGGGGGTAAGACCACCACCCCAAAAAACAGTGGCCCCCTCTCTCTCTGGGGGTGGGGGTGGGCGGTGGAATGGGGTGGGGGAGGGGAAGGCGCAGCTGCCGAGGTGAAGAGGCGACCTCGCGCCCGCTTCAAAGCCTCCCACCGGGTCCTGAATTGAGGGAGCAGGGGCGCCCAGCAGCGAGTCCGCCGCCCTCCGCCGACTCGGGAGTCTCATTGGGTCTCCTCGGAGGAGGCGGAGCCACGCCAAAAACTCCACAGAACAGCGTCTGGAGCTGCTGGCCACAGGCAGGGAGAGGGCGGGAAGGAGGCAAGCGAGCTCTGGGGCTTTCGGCGTGGCGCCGCCTCCTCTGAGGAGACCCAAGGAGACTCCCGTCGGCGGAGCGGATTGCTAGGGGTGCCACGCCGCGGCAGCAGCGCGTGGCGCTCCCGCTGCGTGCGCGCTGCTCGGTACGCGCATCTTGGGGAGGTGATCTTGCGGACCCCTCTGGCATGGCTCGCAGACCCCTGGGGGTCCGCGGACCACTTGTTGGGAACCACTGCTCCAAGGGATGCAGAATGGACTTTGTTCAATTTGCTGGTAAGCAGCTTCTCTGTCTACTGGGTGACACTCAAAACATAGGGGATTTTTCAGAGCACTGTAGGATCTAGGAAGTCTTGCCACCATGATCTCCCTGAGAATGCCTGAAGAGGGCTTCTCACACACACACACACACACACACACACACACACACACACACACACACACCACCACCACCACCAGATCCCTCTTTGTTGATACCTTTGCTCAATATTTCTTTCCCTGGTGTAGGTTATCAGGGTCTCCCAGGATGCAGTAAAAATCAGATAGGAAATAATGTACTGCAGAATTAGTTACTCAGATCTGCTTGCAGCTTCTTAAAAGGACCAAAATCTTGCCTGGATCCCATAATGTGAAATTTATGTCATTGTTGTCTTCTTTATAGCAGCCTGCTACATGATATGTACTGAGCCTCAGGACATTACAAAGCTCACATATAATAATGAGCACTTGCTTATTAAAGATACAGGAAGTGAACAGATACTTCAATAATTTGAGTGTGAGGAAGGATAGGTGTGTTGCTTGTAGGTTGAAAAATCACTAAACAGTATTGCAGTTGACCTTGGATTCCCTTTGTTAGGGGCATGTGAGTAGCATATGAGGTACACCAGGAACGCAAATAGTTTGAAGTGGATGTTGTAGCTGCTGGAGATAGATGGGAACCCTGCTGGCTCGTCCCCTACAATTCTGGTTTCTCCTACATTGTGCTGGGGATAAGTGCCAAGAAAAGGGACTCATTTGTCTTCCTGTTTCCTAACAGCTGGGTTGAGCCTTACATAGCCTGCAACATTCCAGTGCAATGGCATCCTCACTGTGGGGCCAAAAGTATTATGAATGCACATTGCTGCATTTTAATTCCTCCCATTGCTGCAAATTCCAGTGGGCCAACCCAGCACAATGAATCATCCTTTGTACGGATGGCAAGCAAGTTAGGTCCTTTTGGTGTCATTAAAATCTCCATCAAGCAAACATCTTTCCATTTGTCACAGTGCAAACAAAGAGTACAAGAGATCCATCTTCCTTGGCACTAATAAGTTGTACTTGGGTCATGCTAGGGTAATGGTTAGGGGTGGAGATAATTGTTGTGTGTTCACAGGAATGAGGATTTCTGAATCCTACAAAGGAAAGAAGGATGAACCTGTGTTTAGTGGGTGGGGTAAACCTTCAGGAATCACCTTACAGTGATTCACACTTATGACTTTGATCAAGTGATTTAGACTCATAGTTCAGCTCACTGCCTATAAGTCAGGGGTACAACAATGAACCAAAAACAAACCCCTGTGTTGCAATAAGAACCAATCAGAACAATACAAAAACAACACGTAGGCTAATAGTTAGTAGAGAATATATAATAAAATAATGATATCATTCAAATTGTAGAAATAAGCTGTCACAGTGGCCGGAGTGGACTACTTCAGAGTAACGACGCTACGCAGCTCTGCATTTTATTCTTTTATTGGTGCTGCGTATTTACAGTGCTCAAGTCATTGCTATTTACACGGAGCGATGTTGTCAGTCGGTTTCAGAACCTCCTAATGGCTTTTGGCGCGTCTTTCTCCAACACAAAAGCTTTGGCAGACCCATCCTCTTGCCCCTCCTCTTCCTGCGTAATTCTGGAGTTGGAGGGATGGGTCTTCCCCCCTTGCTTGCCCCTTCCTGTCCCACCTGGGACCCTGGCTCCTCTACCTTGCCTGAGCCTCGGACACGACTTCCTGCTTCCCCACTGGAATCGGAACTCTCCCTGCTTTCCCCTTTGCTCGGGGACGGGCTTGAGCTCAGGAGGGGAGGGACTTCGCGATATCCCCTGTCCCTCACATAAGCCAATCAAAGTTCACATGTACAATATAACAAAGTGGTAGCGAGGACCGTCAAGCAGTGTGTTCAAAACAGATGTCTAAGGACAGTCACACAATAGTCTTTCAAAAGTTTCAACAGATGACGTCTCAGAAGTTTCAAAAGTAAAGTCTCTCAATAGCCTTTCAAAAGTTTCAATGGAAGACGTCTCAAAAGCCTCAAAGGGACAGTGTCTCCAGAATGATACTACTGTTTCATAATAGTCTTCATCAGCCGATATTTTTCAACAGAATATGTAAGCAAGATTCATGCTAAGGATGAATTAGCATGATCACTAGTCACGGTGGGACCCTCCTCCTCTGCATCACACCTAAAAACAGAAGAGAGGAAAGAACCTCCATTACTGAGAGGGGTTCCAACCTCCCCTCTCCACATGCTGCAATACTGGTGGAAATAAATTGACACACACACACACACCACCGCAAAGCCGACAAGTAACATAGCATAACCTTCCCCAACTTGGTGCCCTCCAGGTGCTTCAACTCCTAGCATTTCTGACTGAGGCTGGTAGGAGTTGTAGCCCAACAACTCTTTGGAGGGCACCTGGTTGGGGAAGCCTGACCAAACATGTCGTAGAGTAGTTAATGTGATACCCTCCAGACTGTCGTAAACAGAGTTTTAAATTGCGTTTCAGTTTTTTTATTCATTTGTTATGGTTTTTATTTCACACTGCATTTTAATGTTTGGCTTTGTGAGCCACCCAGAGAATTCTTATTATGGGGTGGCTGTACAAAATGCAGGTGATTAAAAAAAACAAAAAACTCAGCAACAACCAGGCCATTGACCAAAGGAGGGAGAGATGCACCAGGGAGTAGTGCAGGCATCCCCAAACTGCGGCCCTCCAGATGTTTTGGCCTACAACTCCCATGATCCCTAGCTAACAGGACCAGTGGTCAGGGATGATGGGAATTGTAGTCCAAAACATCTGGAGGGCCAAAGTTTGGGGATGCCTGGAGTAGTGGGTAGGACTGGACAGCAGCTGGTGCTGAATTTTCTCTTTAACTACTATCTGTCTGTGAAAATGAGAAGGCTGTTCTATACTTTCCCTTCCTTGCCAACCAGTAAAGGTAATTTCAAAGGTATGCTTCTGTTCTGTTCCCTTCCCCTCTGCTGATTACTTTCATGCGTTGGGCAGCAGAAAGAATGCCAGCCTTGAGTTGACCCCTTGCGGGACCATTTAGCTAAAGTTGATCCAGTAAAACAGTCTGCTTGCTTAAAAGAAGTGTGTATGTGTGCAAAGCCCCCTCCTTCCCCCGCTAATTTCTTTTCATTTTCTCTCCTTTCTGGGTATCAGTTTCCTGACAAGTGGAGATAAAAATAGCTTTGTCCTCCTTTGTAGCTGTGTGTGTGTGTGTGTGTGTGTGTGTACACGTATTAGGAAAGGGAAAAATTCCCTGTGTTGCAAGTTCCTTTTGCTCTTTTTAATCACATTGGTGTGGGTATTGTTACTGATGCAATTATCTATTCTGTGGCAATCTAAGAATTTAAACAGATTTTAAAGTTCCTGGCCAGGCTCCTTAGAAATATAGCCAATGGCAGCTTATTACAAGACGTAACAGAAAATAATCAAGACGGTGTGATGGATGTGGTCAAATTCAGGCAGCAGTGAAGAGCCACATGGCTTTAAATCCACTGTTGTATTATTTGTGTCATCTGTGAATGCTGCTAATGTAGGATAGAGAGCTTGTGAAACAAGAGGTGTGCAGTGCAATACTTGCCCAGAAGTAAGTCCTGTTGAGTTCAGCGGAGTTTAGCTGCAAGTAAGTGTTTACAAGATTGCTGCCGAAAAGAGACTGAAGTGTAAGGGGACAAAACCGAACCTCACCCCTGGCATGATCTCACTAGTTGGCTGTCTACAAGTCACTCTCTTCTGCTTCAGCCCCCATTTGCAATATGGAGAGGATAATACTGACCTACCTTTCAGAGTTGTACGGATTGCAACATGATAATGGATGTGATGTAGATGATTTTGTTGAAATATGGCATCCTTTTATAAAATGTTTTTTCGATAACCCTGAAGAATGGCAACTACCAAAACCACAGATTGAAAGTTGGCAAACTTAAATAAATTTATCCATTCGGGGGATATAAGACTATATTTTTTAAAAAGATAATGGATGTGCAGCACACCCGAACATTCAAAATTCCTGTACAAATGCTTGTTGTTGTTGTTGTTGTTGTTGACCTTTAAAGCCCTAAATGGCCTTGGTCCTGTATACCTGAAGGAGCGTCTCCACCCCCATCATTCAGCCCAAACACCAAGATCCAGCACCGAGGGCCTTCTGGCGGTTCCCTCATTGCGAGAAGTGAGGTTACAGGGAACCAGACAGAGGGCCTTTTCGGTAGTGGCACCCGCCCTGTGGAACGCCCTCCCAGCAGATGTCAAGGCAATGAGCAACTATTTTACTTTTACAAGACAACTGAAGGCGGCCCTGTTTAGGGAAGTTTTTAATGTTTGATGCTGTACTGTTTTTAATATTCGATTGGAAGCCGCCCAGAGTGGCTGGGCAAACCCAGCCAGATGGGCATGGTATAAATAATAAATTGCTGTTGTTGATGGGCAGGGTATAAATAATAAATTGTTGTTGTTGTTGTTGTTGTATTAATCATGCTATATAATGCAAAGATGCCAAATACACACTGTAGGGAATGTTGATTTACAAACTCTCACATGTGAAAACATAGTTTGCTAATCTATGAAAGTGCACAGAAAGTGTCCTCCTGCCCTTGCACAGTTATTTCGGAGGTGTTATTCACAAAAACAAGTTTGAAACGTGTGTTTAAAACAACAGTTTTAATGGAGTGGGAGACTGGAGAGACTGCTGTAGAACTCTCCATGGGCTGCAGAATATGAGGGCTCTGAAGCGAGCTGGCGGCTTCACAGAAGCATCCTCGGTATGTCTGAGGCTGCAGCTGGTCTGCAAGCATGGGGAAAGCATGAAGTGGGAGTTGCTGCACCACAGCCTCTGCAGTCAGGTGGCTGCAATAACTGCAGGGAGGAGATAAATGTACAGCTACGTCTTCCTCTCTGCCCTGCTCTGAGTAGCAGTGGTGTCCTGGGAGAGTCACAGCAGCTCCAATGACCTAAGTCAAAGAGGATTGGCTCAGCTGCTCCTGCTCTGGGACTGCTGTTGGCATCTGGCAGGATGAAAGTGCTGCAGTGGAAGGTGGCTTAGTGACTCAGCACTTTTCTCTCTCTCTCTTGCGCTCTCTCTGTTTTCTCTCTGCTGCAGTATTAACTCTCTCTTTGCATAGTGCGGGATACCTGCCTGCTCATTTCTCCGATGACAGCTGGTGGACTGGCATGAAGTCTTAAGAGGAAAGGACTGCATAGTGTTGGAAGCTCATGTTGCATTGAACTAGAGGCAATTGGGACATCCTTACTTTGCACTCATGGGTCTCTGTTGCCTTTCACAGGACTGTGGCATGGAGAATAGCCAGGCACCTCTTAAGTCGTCATGCAAAGGGTGCCCAAACATCTTTCTTCCAGGGGAACTGCACTGCAAGCAAAATGTCCAGAATCTTGTTTTGTTTTTGTTTTTTTGCAGCAGGAGAGATGCTTGCAGCCATTGCTTTCGGATCAGTCGCCCTTAACTGTTAATCTATCACTCATCAAGTATGCAGAGTTATTGTTGAATGCCTCCATACCACAAGTAAAAATGTGTGACATTAAAAAAAAAAGTCAAATAAGGATGACTAGGATTGGGAGGGGGAAGGAGGAATGTAGTTGTGGTTATTGTGCTGGAGGGGTGGAAAGGGTTCTGGAAGTGGCATGGAGGAGAGTGTGGTGGGGAAGGAAGGCAAACAGTGGGCCAAATTATTACAACTTGTAGTAGTAGTAGTAGTAAAGAAGCACAGTAGTAGTAATAGTAGTAGTAGTAGTAAAGAAGCACATTGATTTATATGGAGGTCAGTTGCCCCTATGGGTGCTGTGACAATCTCTTAGCCAGCATGTCTTGATGAAATATGTGGTTGTTGTTCTGGAAGCTCATAAGGACAAGGGAAAAGCAGGATTGCATTTTGAGTTGTTGTTTTTTTTTAGTTTAGGGGAAAGGTGATTAAGAGATGATACGAGACAAGTTTATAAAATTTTGACATGGAGATAGTGGATAGAGAAAAGTTTTTTTCTCCCTCTGTCTTAAAACTAGAACTTGTGGGCATCCAGTGAAGCTGACTGTTGAAAGATGAATGCTAAAAGAAAGTACTCGCTCATGCAGTGCATAGTTAAACGATGGAACTCACTCCCACAGGAAGCAGTGATGGCCACCAACTTGAATGGCTTTAGAAAGGGGATTGGAGAATTCATGGAGGATATGGCTATCAGTGGCTGCTGGCCATGATGGCTCTGCTCTGCCTCCATGGTGGAAGGCAGTAATGCTTCTGAATACCAGTTGGTGGGAGCTGCCAGAGGGCAGAGGGCTCTTGTACTGTGTTCTGCTTGTGGGTTTCCCACAGGCACCTGGTTTGCCACTATGAGAACAGGACTGGACTTAGTTAGGCCATTGGCCTGACCCAGCAGGCACTTCTTATGTTCTTGTGATGGAACTGGAATAGGTGGTTTAGTGATCCAAGTAGGTGCAAGGCATTTTTATACATGCAGGTGGAATACTGCACCGCTGAATATTAATGTAGGATCTCTGGAATTTTCAAGAAAGCTGAAGAGAGGTATGAGTCAATAGAATATTAGTCCCATGACTAAAACTGGGACACAAGTATATCTGGTCTCAAGAAAGGTGTGTTGCGAATACGGGAAGGTGCACCACTCCTGCCTTTCTTTACATAAAAATCCTTTTTTGTGCTACAATTTTAATTACCAGAATGACCTGGGAGAAACACTCGCTTGAGTCAGAAACCCAAACTATAAAGTGTGAGGCAACTAAGAGCTAAAAGCTTGTTCTGCTACAGGGATCATAGCAGGTCAAAAGCTAAACAAGGTGGAATGTGCTATGCTTCACTGAAGTTTTCGTTTGGTGAAATTCTAAGTTTATGTTCTGGCAAGTGCAACTTGCAGCTTCTGTTCTTGTCAAGCGCTTTTGGCCTGAGAGCATTTTAAGGCCAACTGAAATTTTTAACAGATTTTTCTATCTCTGAGTGTCCAACTTTCTTATCTCAGTGGTGGGGAACCTCCTCTACATGGGTCTTATTAGGCCAACCAGACCTCCCCGGTTGGCCTGTGAGTGGGGGGCAGGAAAAGATGTGGTTGGGCCTAATAGGCTGTTGTATCTGCAAAGTTTCATGCACTGCTCTTTGCAAATCTCACAATCATTGAGGCTTCAAAGCATCATGAACAACTCTGTACAGTACAAGTCTTGATGATCAGCTGATTGCCAAGACTTCAAAGCATCAAGCATGTCATACTTGTGCCTACGTGGTTTAATTTCAAACTGCGTGGCTGAGTGAAAACAGGTCACCTGATGTGGTGTCACCCTCCTGCTAAATGTGTCCTGCAGGGGGCAGGTGACATAAGGATCTGGCCTGACTGGATCCAGTTCCCAGCCCTGATCTATCTGCTTTGGAAAGTTCACTGTAGCTTCACTTTTATCGGAACAGTCCTTCTACTTGTGTTCCAGCTTGTGCTGCAGATTCTGTTGGAAGAGGGTGATCTAGTTATCAGAGAAGAGTAATTCTTTTGCTTTTCAACTGAGGCCACCAGTAAGATGCCACCTACTGCCCAATGTGATAATTCTAGGAACATGTCTGAAACATTTCATTATAACATTGCACATTCTCAGTCATAACTCTCTTCTAAATGTATCTCAATTCCCGTGTTGACTTGATATCTGTGGAACAGGGCTACTGATTTAGATGCGGGTGACTCCATTGCTTGGGAATATAAATATGTAACCATTCCAAGTAGGGTAAATGTATGTACAGCCAGTGGAGTTTGTGTGGATAGAGAGCCCAGCATACAGATGGGATATTGGTTCAGGTGCAAAAGTGTCTTGTTTTTAAGTTGGGAGTAAAGGAGAAATGCACTGCATTATGGCTTAAAGTGGTCCTTAAAGACCCATTAGTTTAGAAGCAACTGTTCTTCTGTAGGAGATTATCATGCTGCTTGTTTGCTTTGGTGCTGAAATAGTTCTTAGCTATTTTTATTTATTTGAAAGTTGATCTGCTGGACTCTGTTACTTGCATCAATGTTGCTGTTTTCATTAGTATTCTTAGTGCCCCTTACGGTGTGTTAGGATTAGATTCAAACAAACATACAATGTTGGAAGGCTCTTTGTGAGGATTTGGCCTTCAAGGCAGCCTTAAAAATAAGTGAATACTATTCCCCATTTCCATATCAAGTATGTGTATTGAAAAACAGAACTGAGCAGGAGCAACAGCCGAGCATTCCAACATTTCTTGCAAAGGGCTTTTAAAACCTCCTATCATTTGGCTAAGAGACCTTTAGGACTTACCAAGCCAAATGCAATCCACCAGTCATGTTTTGTGGCCTGCAAGCACCAGGCATGCAGTAAAACCAGAGGGCTGTGCTGCAGTGGCCTGGTGGGCAGTGTTGCCTTTCTGCAAGTGATCAGTTTAGATCTGTGGTGAGAACAAACTGTGGTCTGGTCTCAGGGCAGGGGGAGGTAGAGAGGTGGGGCAGGGCTGAAAGACCATACAAGTTGGATACGTGCATGCAAGAACCAAGTTGGAAGAAGTAGATAACGCTGCTACTTTAGTCGGGAGACATAGGCATCTTATGGGGAGGCAACTCGGGGAACATGAACATGAAGATTGTGGGTTGGATTTGCAGTAGATGCACCTTTGCTTCCTTTCCAAACAAGCATGCTACGTGCCTCAAAAATTACTTCCCCATCCCCCGCTTTGAACTTTGACACAATCTGGACAGAGATGACTTTGCTCACAAAGAACCTCAGTTTACCTTATTGTGATGCTCCATGGGCCTTTATTCTGAATTTGGTCCCCTTCCCCGCCCCCAGGCTCTCCATTAAACAAATGGCTATGCCACCATGATTCTGTTTTATGGTCCCAGAACCTGAACGTGTCTTAGACTGTGTGTATTCCAACACTAAGTGTGTCCTGTGATGGTTCTTTTTTCCTTTCCCATATGGGAAACTGAACTTGTAGGTGCCAAGAGCTGGGGCATTCTTGGATTGCTTAGGAGCCCTGTTGACTTGCATTCCCTGTATGTATTGTCCTGGGCCCAGTGGTCTGTAGAGATCATGCTACCTTTGCATGCACACTGGGCCCTAATCTATTTATTCACTTATTTAGATATTTATATCAGGGTGGTGTACAGCAAGAAAAAATAATGAGGAAAACATTAAATTTTGATACAAATGGACCTTTTGGGCTTCCTTTTCCTTGTTTGTTTACATAACATAGAAGCGATGGACCAAAATTACATGGGTGCTGTTTAAAAATTGTTTCCTAGGTGTGATATAGGAACTGCTGCAGAAGTGGTGGCTGATATGTGGCTCCACAGCATCTGTAGAGGGTATCTTGGTGTAGATTATTACATCTTCTGAAGGTGGCATCTAGAAAGCGGGAGGCAGTAATTCTTAGTTCAAGGGCAAGCAGTAGTCAGTGTGCCTTTTTGTTGGAGGAGAGATGTGGGGAGATACGATTTGCAGTTGGAGTAGGATATGAATGACCCAGTGGTTTGACTTAACATGCTTTTTATCAATATTATTAGTTAATTACCCACCCTTCACCATAAGTCCTGGGTGGAACACAACAATTTAAAATACAATATTAAAAACAGTTTAAAATGAATTAGTCACAAGTATACGGTGGGTCATCTATCTATCTATCTATCTATCTATCTATCTATCTATCTATATCTATCTATCTATCTATCTATCTATCTATCTATCTATCTATCTATCTATCATCTATCTATCCATCCCTGGTGTCAAAGACCAGGGTAAACAGATTTAGAAGGCACCAGATAAACCTATGGGGAGGGGGAATTCCACAATCACACACACACACACACACACACACACACACACACACACACACACAATTATTTGGCCTTGTTTGGCCATAATATTACTGGTCCAACAAACTGGTCTGTTCGTGCACAAATGAAGACCAAATTTCGGGTTCCCCATTTCCCTCACACATCTTCAGGATATACTTCCTTGTTTGTTAAATCAGAGTTTCCCCCTTGACATTTGTACCAGTTTCCTTAAGTGCACTCCACAAACTAGTACCAGCTGACTTAAGTGCATTTTACAAACCACATTTGTAAACCACAATCTGAAACTGTACAATCCCATGGGGTTCAGGGAGAGTGTGAGGAAACCTTGTAATGGGGGTCTGCCTTAATACCATGAAGCAGCAAGAATCAGGAAAACTTCAGGGACTGTATTTATTTTTGAACAACAGATCAACAACTCAGCATGGCAGCCGGGACTTGCTACACAGGCAAGCTTATGGTTCCCACTGAGCTGTGGAGGAAGCCAGAGAGAGGAGTTTCTTAGAGACAGGCCACACACACTACAGAAACTTTCTTGAGCTTGCTGCTTGCTCCTGCTCTAACAAACCATAGTTTGTTGCACCAGAAACATAAAGCAAACCAAATAATCCCAGATACCTTAAAAATTAACAGACTTATTTTGGCATAAGCCTTCATGGACCAGCGCCTGCTTGATTTGGATACACGAAGTGTTGTCTGCATGAATGTGTGTGTGTGTGTGTGTGTGTTTATGCATTTGACAAAGTGAGCCCTAGATCATGAAACTTTATTCTGCAATGAATTTGTTAACAAGATCAGATTGTAAGTGATCTCTTGGTAAAGGAGGGTGAAAGAGACCAACCAAATAATATATACCAGTAAGTGTTGGTAATTGCCCAAGTTATTTCCCTATATTGCTGTCCTTTCTTACCGGTTTGTAAGATTGTGGGCCTGGAGTGTCATTACAAACATGCTTCACGTAACAGAAGTACCTCATAAGAACACAGCATCTAACTTGTCTGTAAGGCCATTGTGGAACACTCAGAATGGGTATAAATTTATACTTGGAAGGTTTCCTATGCAAGCCCCATTAAAATTAATGTATTTGCATTTTTCATGGATCCTCTTTCCTTCTTTGGGGCTCTCTCAGAATACATTTATAGTGAATGGCACCCAGTGCTGCGTATGACATGATCACTTTCCTTCAACCTTATCTAGGGCTTATAAAGGGTGCCTTGATTTTAAAAAAAAAACTTAAAAGAAGAAGGGAAAAGGAGAGTTGTGCATGGAGAATGAGACTGAACTAATTCTTGTTTGAAGATAATGCTATTCATAAAAATGAGAGGCAGTTGATCTTTCATAATCGAAAAAGAGAGTTGTCTTCTAATTTTATTTTCATACACTGAGTTAGCACTATGCCCAATTGACAGTGTTTGTAGTGTGCCCGCCAATTAAGTTTCTAGCATTGTCCAGCTTTGCAGATTTCCATATCAACATGAATTGTATTTCCAAACCTGATCTTGTGAGACACCGTAAACAGATACTCTGCAGGATGTCCACAAAAGAATATCTTCCCTGATGTTCATTCTGCAATTTGGTAACAAAGGGAAGGAGTATGTCAAACATAATTTGCTTGTTTGCTTGCCAAGGGCTGTACACTCCTTGCATGTGCGTCTTGGATTTTTACCTAGCAGTTTGTTTCCACTCACTCTCTGATATGTATTCTGGCACTGAAGTTACTGGAGTTGACTCCGGTTGCTAACTGAGATGACTGTTCTGCTCCACTCATTCAAACACATGCAGCATATATTCTATAGATAGATGATAGATAGATAGATAGATAGATAGATAGGCAGATAGAAAATTGCAAAAAAGAAAATTAAAAATTTTGCATTTCAAGAAATAAAATATCACTCAAATACATAATATATTATATTTAATACGGTAAATGTATTGCTCTTATACACACCTTGCTTCCATTTAGACACTTCCAGTTTAATCATCTTTATATCTTAAGACATTCTCACAGAAGCATGAAGTCAAATCTCTTGAAGTCAAATTGTCTCATTATTCACTACAGAACCCCGACCAGCATACACAAGACAGCACATTTTTGAAAAGATCTTTGCAAGGAACGCCAACACTTTAATATGCATGATGTGCACGTCAAACCAGTTTGTGCTCTGCCCCACCAGAACATAAATCCACACACAAGTCTGTATTTCTGATTCCACAGGTCAGTCTGATAAATCAAAAAGGAGGAGGGAGAGTCGGCTGTCAAGTACCCATTAGTAACAAGTGTTATGAGCACATGCCATTTATTATATATGGAAACAGTCATGTGGATTATGGAGGAACCCAAGGCTTGAAGAGGTGGCTTGCATAAATTTCCAATTCTGTTGCTTACCCTGGTTACAAATTTCCTGCCAGTTGTTTATTTTCTTGATAAAGGGGCAACCAGGTTTAAAAAGGAGTTTTATGTTGTCTGAGCCTTGGTGCTTGTGCAGAGTACATGGGATGGGGTGTAACCTGTTGTAGGCATTTGGCTAGGACTGCTGTCAATCTTCATTCGTTAACACATGACAGTGGATCCTTCACAGCTTTATCAAGATGAGTGGCAAACCAGTTGGAGCTGGGAAAAGGCAGTTTAAGCCATCCAAGTCATCTGAGCCTCCAACTGAGAGTGTCAAATCCAGTAGCACCCCCAATCTGTGGACCAGCTCCTTCCAGGGGAGTGCAATTCTCTCCAGGACAGGCCACCTCCCTACCTCCCAGACTTGAGAGTTTGGGACGTATGACACCTCTGTCTTTTCAGGATTCAGTTTCAGTTTATTGGCCCACAACCAGCCCACCACTGCTTATTTATAACATTTGCGTGGGAATCACTTCTTCCTTCCTTCTGTGCCAGCCACATTTCAACATCTTTCAAAGAGCTTATTTGAACCACCAAGGGCTGCAGCATGTCCATGGTTGTTGTTTTTTCTGAATTGTTTTTAGATCTGCTGCTTTTAAATCTGCTGCCAAGAGTGGAAGGAATTCCTCTTCTACGGTAAGGTAGAAGGGAAAGGGAGGACACACCCTGCTGTTTACAAGGCCCTGGTGTGGATGAAGCCTTAGGCCTTTTAGGATCTGCAGAATTGCAGCTCATTAGCAGCAACAGTGAGGCTAGGGTTCAGAAGGATTTAGGAGGTCTCTCTATTAGGCAGAGTGACACACTGCTTGAAATGTAGCTAAGGTAGGGAGTTCATCAAGGCTTGTCTGGTCCAGTAGACATCTTGGTAGGAAGTCTTGCTTGCCATCTCTTTCTCTTAAGCAGATTACTAGTTATTACTAGCTCAGAATGGTTACTGTATTCTTAATAGGAGCCCAAATTAGTGGGAGGCTGTGGTTTTGAAAGAGAGAGAGAGAGAGACAGCCAGAGAGATTTGAGTAGAAGACTGAAAGGATATTGGAGTGGTCTCATGTAGGGTAGCAGAACTGTTGCATGCTAGGAGTGCTCGTGCTGTTTTCCTCCACCTGTGCTCTGCAAATGAACCAAATCACACAAAAACACCATAGATCTCTCTTCCCCAAAGGAAGTCAGACCCTAATGAGTGCTGCCCTTGGAATTCTCCCTGCTCAAGAAGTGGGAAGCCTGCACACCGCAGAAATCCATACGGTAGATTGGATCATCCCAAAGCTATAATACTTGCGAAGGATTGGTTGTTCTATTTGTTTGTTTAGCATTTTTAATCTTCTGTTTCAGACCTGTGTTTAATTCTCCGGGATGTGGAGAAGAATTTGACATTTGCTTTTTAAATGAAACCAACAGCAGTGCCAATGAGGTTAATTTTTCTCCAAGGCTTCCCCCTGACACAAACCAAGGATATAAACATCCTAGACTGTGGTGCCACTGATCCCATCTTCCATCTTATTTCTTCATTGAGGGAGATTTGGGGAAGTTCAGCATCTCGGCAATTTTTAAATGGCCCATTTTATTTCTTCCCCAAGTTATTAATGGTTTTGCTGTCCCTTTCTTCTGAGTTGAATACATAAAAGCCCTTCTCATTTCTCCTTAACTGCAACGACGGGCACTGTTAATTCATTTACCATGCTTGCTGCCCTTATCTGTTCCTTGCAACTCTCTAACTGACACTGCACTTTCCTCCTGAGTGCCCTACATTTTTTGCCATTTTGAATTTAGCTATTTGGAGAACACTTGCAGGAATTTAGACTTGCTGCTGTTTCTAGGCAGAGTTCAGTGGCTGCAGAGGTATGAAAGCCACATGCAGCTAATGCAACCATTTCTATTTTTTTAATGGCTGAAAAAGGTCAGACATCTGTGGTGATCCTTGGGGAGGTGAGGACAGAATCCAGAATCTGAAGCACAGAAATACCTTGATTGTTGTTGTTGTTTAGTCGTTTAGTCTTGTCCGACTCTTCATGACCCCATGGACCAGAGCATGCCAGGCACTCCTGTCTTCCACTGCCTCCCGCAGTTTGGTCAGACTCACGTTGGTGGCTTCGAGAACATTGTCCAACCATCTCATCCTCTGTCATCCCCTTCTCCTTCTGCCCTCCATCTTTCCCAACATCAGGGTCTTTTCCAAGGAGTCTTCTCTTCTCATGAGGTGGCCTCAGTATTAGAGCCTCAGCTTCACGATCTTTCCTTAAGACCAATCAAAGAGTGACAAAAGAGCAAATTCTCCATCAGGGTGGATGTTAAGCAAACCATGAACAAACCATAGAAGATTTTACAATCTCCAGTTGTAAATCATGAGGGTGGTCCAGCACGTTTCCTTACATGTGTGCTAGTTAGCAGAGTAGCAATCACACAGCATCATGTCGAAGGACGATGGAAATAAATCACTCATGGAAGCAATGAAACTCAGTCCCTGGCGTGCGCTGCCTCTTTGCAAAACAGTAGTGTTTGTAAACAAAGCAAGGATTTTCTTCCATGTGTTTCATGAAAAACAAATATAGGAATCGGCTCGACATGCGGTCGGATTTCAGAGTGAAAGTTTTAAGTTTGGAACCTAATATTTCAGAAATAATGGACTCAAAGGACAGATTTAACTCATCTAATTAAGAACTGAAAATTAAAACTAACTGTATACTGATGGAGTACTCTGTTGTAACTGTAAAAAAACGTATAAATATGAAATATAAAAAGACTCTTAATTTGGCTCTCACTTTTTAATTTTAGGATTAGGAATTAATGGGGGTCCTTGTCACAATAGCGGCTCGATGAGGGGTCCTCGAGAAAATTTTGTTGGGAACCCCTGGTTTAGTCTATAGCAGCCTATAATCTTGCAATGTGATGCTTCGAGAATCTTCAAGAATCTTCTTTCAGTTTCTGGAAATGAATGACTCTCTCACACTTATTCTGTTAAGGCTACAGGGGATGTGGGTGGCGCTGTCTAAACCACCGAGCCTCTTGGGTTTGCTGATCAAAAGGTCAATGATTAGAATCCTTGTGAAGAAGTGAGCTCCCATTGCTCTGTCCCAGCTCCTGTGTGCGAGACTTCGAAAGCATACCAGCACGAGTATGTGGGGGAGGAGGGGAAAGGAGATTGTTAGCCGCTTTGAGACTCCTTCAGGCAGTGAGAAAGCGGGATATCGAATCCAAACTACTCTTCTTCTTCTTCTTCTTCTTCTTCTTCTTCTTCTTCTTCTTCTTCTTCTTCTTCTTCTTCTTCTTCTTCTTCTTCTTCTTCTTCTTCTTCCCTCTCCAATCCCAGCCTTGTGACTACAGCCAACTTTGACCTGCTGTCACTGAAGAAAACCATGGTGGGGGGGGGAGCAGTCTGACCACAGGTCTTCCATTGTCTTGTATAGTTTGATCCCAATATGGCAACTGCAGGACAATTCAGTGTGGCTTCTCCTGGATGCAGTGGTCTTAAGATAGCATCCAGGTCTCCTCTGTGCCATGTTTTCCTGTTTTGAACTCTGCTGAGATATGGGGAAGGGAACTACTTCCAACTCTTTAGCCACTTCAATAGCAAAGGTAAGAAAGATGTATGGGTCTGATCCTTCCCCACCCCAACCCTGTCCAAAGAAGGACATTAGATGACTTTTATTTTAATAACACATCTTCAAATTGAAAAAAAGGCTGATTGCACAATTTAAATCCGTTCTGCAGGCATTATATGAGTTTTGCTTTGCATTTTCCTGATTGGCCCCACTGACCAAGGCCTTTGCTACTCTCAGCCACCTCCACAATCTGTACTTTGCTGTTGACATTTGTGTAATTTAAGAAATTTAAAAGGGCAGCTTTCCTCCTGGAATTGCTTTCCCGAATTGTGTCCAATAACTACTGAAGAGCATCTGTTAGCTTGTGTTGTTGTTTTTCTCCATCAGCAGATTGGGCCTGATGGATAGATGCTCACCTCCCTCCTTTCCCTCCTCCCCTTCCATTTCTTTTATAGCCCAAAGAAGCTGTCATTTACGTTGAAGCACGATTGTTAAATAGCCCCCATTCCTGATTGATGGAGGCTTGAAATATACCATGTTAACAATGGAGAAGGAGCAGAAAAAGGGGAGATTGACTCACTCATTGCCATGAAAAGTGGCAGATTGGCTTTTTCAAAGATGACTCTTTAACTTCTCCTCCACCCCCCCCTCCATCTCCTCATTATTCGTCTTCTGTCTCCCCAACTCCCTCTGCTCTCAAATGTTAAATTATTACACGGGGGGAAATAATCTATTACACTTGGTCTACAGAGGCTCTCACGTACCAGTGGCCGGCAATAGTACTGGCATTAATCAGTTAAGAGACGCCAAAGAGCAAAAATGAGATGCTTGCCCACAGGCGCTCTCATTGTTTACCAGTCAGCCATAAATATTGACTCATAAATATGCAGGCCTCCTCTTACGTGAAAAAGTGAAATGACAGGTTCAGGAGACGAGGGGATTTGCAAGCGGGACAGAGTCGAGATTTTGCAGCCTTTTAGGCACCAACTAGATGTGAGGGTGGAAGGATGTGATTTGAAGTTAATTATGGCCAGGCAGGAGAGGGAAGCTGACATCCCTTCTCCCCACTGTGCAAGAAATTAAAAATAGTATCAGGGATGCAGGGAAGCCTGGGCAAAGGGAGGGTATAGCTTCTTCTTCCCTCTGATTCATATTACATATTAAATTGCCACTTCACCCTGCGGAAGGAAGGAATTGCATGGAAGCATCTTTCTTCTTTCTCCTCTTTTTTAAACAAAAAGAAAAATGACCGGAAAATCTAGTTTTAGTTGGGAGGACACCTTTCCAATGCCAAACATGGTAGTCGGTTATGCTCCAAACATGAGAGTAAAAACAATTTGCAGTGGGTTTTAAAGAAACTTATTTAGCAGTGTGCACCCTGCATTATCAATTTGTTCTTTGTTTCTCAGCAATAGCCTACCCCTTCTAGCATCTTGTATCTAACTGTGGCCTTCTCTGATGCTTCAGGGGAAAAGGGGAAAGAGAACTCAGATTATCAGAGAAAGAATCTGCTTTGACCTCTAATATGCATCATATTAACATTCACCATGGAATGCCCTTCAGAATGTATCCACTTCATTTTAAAGACTGTTGAGGCTCTTTGAGAAACTGGCAAGATGACCACATAGCCCTGGGCTCCTTTGGGAGGAAGGGTGGAATAATAATGATGATGATGTAGTCATTTTCCTTACAAAAGTGACCCCAAACAACTCACATTAAAAAAAACACAATAATAATGTAAAAAGAAAAACTCAGGTCTTGTGAGGTGAGTAAGCATGTCACATTATTTATCTAACAACATTTATATATCACTAAGTGGGGGTTGTTGTTGTTGTTGTTGTTGTTGTTGTTGTTGTCAGTTTTGACCTGGTCTTGCTGTTCTTAGGGTTGCTATGTATCCAACTTCACAAAGGACCATCACCTGAAGAACTGTCTGGTCCAAATCCAGATTAAAAATTGGGGGCAGGATCCTACTAAAGTGCCCTGACAAGAGTAGCCCAGCGCAAGAACTTGCACTTGTGCTTTGGGACTTTCCCCCCTCTCCTCTTCCCTACACCTCCTAAAATTGGATCTGCAGGGAGGTCAGACGAATCCCCAGAATGGCATGCAGGGAAAGGAAAGGGGATTATTCCTTCTGGCAGGCTGAAATGCTTCCCCTGACAGAATGATCTCCGCAGTATCCTTCACATTGCCCACCGGCAGTTAGCATCTAGACAGCAGACTGTAAAGCTACCTGATCACTCTTTCCCACAATTGCGAGATGTGTTGTAGTAATTATTTCTAAATTTGGATCTTTGACTATAAATTTGCATGTCCAAATTCCATGCAAATCTTTCACCTCCTTTTGGGTGTTGCCCAGGTGTTCACCCTTGTTCTTGCTATGTGTAGATACATTCACCTTTAAATTTAAAACGAACGAATACATAAGAGTTGAAAAATGGCCACTTTTTAAGGTTGCAAGGCTATTCTGGAGAGCAGGCCCCATTGAACTCAGTGGGACTTGCTTCTAAATAAACAAGCCTACAGTTGCACTGTTTAAATTCCACTCCGGCAGCAGACTTAGAGGTGAGCCAGCCAGAATCAAGTGCTGAAACTCTGATGGTCAAGCGATCAGTTTTGATGCAGTGCCAACATTGCCATGAAAGAGAATGGCACATGAAAGCAGAGAAAGTGAGGGAGATAAATTAGTATAGAAGAACATGGTCCAGGATGAAAAATACACCTGGCATTTCTGGTCATTGAGGACACACATTTCTGCAATGCCATTGCTAGGGTTCTGTGTTACCTGAGTTCTAATAGGCAGGAATTCCTTGCATGAGATCTCCAGTCCTTCAGCTACTTTAGCAGAGCCTGCCGTGCTTCTTTCAGGTTTGTAGTGGAGGTTGAGGTGGGGTGAGAGAAAATATGTTCCTCCTACTGCAGTGCAGCGGATTCTTTTAATCTTTAGAGCTTCCTTTGGGGACACCTTAGACATGCCTGACATGAGTCCAGTATAGGATTGTCATATCCCAAATTCTTCTCCCTCTCCCTGCTGTCCTGCCCCAATCCAGTGTGGCCTAATTTGCATGTGCAAATGGACTGCCAACTCTTCAGATCGGAAACATTAACTGGGGTATTTTCTGTGACCTGCTTTTTGTTTTTTCTTGGCATTTGGCCCAGACCTTTGGGGAAGGATAGATGGACCTGATCTCATGTCAGGAAAAAAAGTGTGTTCTTGGCTTTTGGATGCTCTTTGAAATTATTATGATGTTTTCTAATGACAAAACTAGAATAAGAAATTGAGATGTGAGTACTATTTTGGCTCTGCGAAAGCCCTGTTGATCATGTACCAATTTTTGCACACATTCTTTAAGGTTTACATTTGTAGTCATGTTCATGCAGGATTTAAGGCACTGGGATGTGACTTGTTCTCAGTCTATTAATGATCCTTTTTGACTTCAAAACCTAAGTGCAAGTGGTAGAATTAGGACTACCGGTATGCCACTATCTAGATGCATGTTCCTCTGAGGTACTAACAACAACTAATTGCATTCATTTTATCTAATTATTAATATGTGGCCAGTGAAGAAGATTCAGAGTTGGAACATGTTTGGCTGATTCATTATTAAGGAGCACTTGTTTTGACATGCCTCATTGGTCATTTGGCCTTCATAAGGTTATAAGAGTGCAGTTTTAATACCGTAATCTGTTTTTTTTTTTAAAAAAATAAGCTGAAATAAACAAATGCTTCCATGCCTACTTCATCATATGTAAGAAGCTATTTCTCAGTTTCGTTCTTAGTACCCTGTCAAATAGTGTAGAGCAACTATCATTGTGCCTATATTTTTTCAGTGACCCTCAAGAGCAGCCAAGATGACTTGGAACCTCTTCAAGAAGAAGCCGCAGCCGGAGCCCATCATAGCTGTTACCCCGGGCACTGCGGTACCCCATAACCCTACCACAACAGTGGCACCAGCAGGGTCAATGGACAACACAACAAAGCCTTCAGGCCCAGTAGAGAGCCAGGAGGATGTCTTTGCCAAGATTAAAGAAAAGTTCATGAATGAGATAAACAAGATTCCCTGTAAGTAACTTGCATCTGCTGTCCTTTTTGGAGACTTTGCAGAAATGTTCTGCTTGCTCCATCAATGCAGTTTCTAAACCTGTTTATAGAATGCAAAGGGCTGGGCTGGCACCAAGCCTGAATTCCCTCTTGGCAAAAGACTATGGTACAGTAATTGTGGGCAATTAACTACTTGTGGGATAAATGTCAATGATGTATACGCAGGACATCATTGTGGTACAGGCCAAAGTGTTTAAGCCAAGGATAGGGAACACACAGCCTTCTAAATCAACATTGGGAAATCTCTGGCTTTGCAACGTTGTAGGTGTTTTGTGGGCTGAACACAAGGGTTAAAATGGGCACCTGATGTCATTGCAACATCAGGTGTTGGAGAGGTCAAGCTTGGCCCACTGTGGGTTGAGGAGATGATGTTCTGGCCCTCAGACCAGATCCAGTTCCCCACCTTTGCTCTAGGTATTGTTGTACTGCAATTCCTATCATTCATGACCATTGAAAATGTTGGCTGCGGATGTCGGGAACTGGAGTCTTAACAGTGTCTGGAGAACCACAAGTTCCTCATCCTTGACTTAGTCAACCTTATTCAGGAACATTACTGAATGGTTTTCTGCTTTAAAAAAGAGCTTGGTTGAAAAATATGTGTGGTTTGTGGAAGGAAAGAGACTAAGAAAATAATTGTGTTTTTAAAAAAGAAAAAGAGAGAAAAAATACACTCTATATTTAATGGAAATCATATTGATTTTTAGCCTTTAAGAAGCCACCTGGAAGGATGAGACTCGTAACAGAACTGTTGACAGGAAATGTTCTATACATAGCATTTTCATAGGATAGGAATGGTCATTGCTACATAGGGCTGCCCCTGTATTCAGGTCAACATCTGAAAACCCATGGTCAAAAGTGCAGCAGGTAGAGATGGTGTCTTTAAGCGATGGCATCTAAATAATGGAAAGCCTGTTGGCATGCAGCAAAAGCTCATGCATTTCAGCAAGCATTGCCTTATGCTTTAAGTTTTAGTTTTATGCTTTTTTTTTTTTTACAAAAAAGGAAGCGGCTTTAGAAGTGGTGCTGGTGGGAACCCTGGACCCAGCAATCAGGGTACAAGTTAATTATCCTTGGAATAACTAAATACATTTCCTGGGTTGTGAGTAGTGCGACCTATGCTTGCATTCCAGGCACTCAGCCATCCCAATAAATTCCGCTATAACAGTGCAATGAGAGTGTTTTGTATTTTCAGTGCCACCTTGGGCCCTGATTGCCATTGCTGTAGTTGCTGGGCTGCTGATCCTCACCTGTTGCTTTTGCATCTGCAAGAAATGCTGCTGCAAGAAGAAGAAGAACAAGAAGGACAAAAAGGGGATGAAAAATGCAATGAACATGAAAGACATGAAAGGCCAGGTAAAATGACACCTCCTGGGAGAGGATCAGTTATGATGCTGCAGTTAGCATGATGCGGTGAGGACTTGCTTGTGCTTTCGGCAGGATGAAAATCAGATGTACAAGCAAAGATTTCAGTTCTTTTTTTATGCAGGGAGTGCATGAGAGCCCCAACCAGGTAGGGCCAGCAGTGAGATTTGAAATTGGTCCTTCATTGCTTGTAGCAGCAGCAGCCTTAAGATAAAAGATTGACCATCAAAATGCAAGCCTTGATATTAGTCAGGGTAGTTTGCAACCCATCCCTAAAATCTGTCTGTGTACAAGTAAAGCTCACAGAGTTTCTCTTTGGTAAGTAAATGCTATGAGGACTTACCTGCATCAAACAGAAGACCACTAGCTGTTAGAAAACACTCGGGATCAAGATATCCAGCCTTTCTCGTACATAAAAAATATGCTGGCTGGTAAAAAAAACGCATTATGCTTCTCATGTGAGTATGTTTTTGATGGGCAGATCCTTAGTTATAATGTATATTCTGTGGGAATGGTCAGGAATGTGGATGAGGAGATATTGTTTAATATATCCTATCCCCGCTTGCGCTAGCAAGCACCAAACTTTATCAGAGTAAAAACATTCCCCTTTTGCAAAATGCACAGCAGAAAAGCGTTTGCGCAGGCTTGATTTAAGCCTATAAAATAAAGTGTATTTTCCTGGTATTTACCCCCTCTTAAAAGAAAAGACACGACACAATGCTCTTAAAAGTATAAAAGATGTTTACTTACAAGCATCTCGAGGTACAGCACACTCAAGAGGTAGACTTGCTTAGGTAAAAAGTAATATATACATTGTGAAGTTCACTTATAGGAAGCGAGACTCCATCTCATCTCTCTCTGGGCTGGAAGCCTAGAGGGAGACTCACTAAGATGTTGCTTCTTAGATGTGTGTAGTCCAAGAGGTCTGGTCCAAGAGAGGGAAATGGCTGCTTGCTAGTGAATTTATCTGCCGCTTCCCCAACTCATTTGCATGTGGAGGAACAGGAAACCAAGCTAGTCATGTGTTCCTCCACAGTCCTCCAAGTGGACTCTCTAGGGATTGTTGTGACTTGACTGCACTTAACCCTTTGCATCCCACATATTCCAGATTTTCTAGGAAGTTCCCTTGGGCAAACCCTACTGGACATGAATGGGAGCTATGCAAGACTTAGAGTAGTGGATAATATTCTATTTAAAAGAAGGAAGTTAAGTAGATTGTGGTTCTATCAGCATTATAGTATTTTGTAGTAGATTTTCCTGTGAGCCTTATCTACAGTCTGCAATGCACCAGAAGTCAATTGAAAGTAGGAATACATACCTTTTCTCCCACCAGCAATGGTGACTTGTCTTGTCTAGTACCTGCAGCTAAAAAATATTAAAGGCCACAAAAGCACTATGGTGTTGCTCCCAGGAAGTAATGTATACAAGACAGTCAATAAATCCCAGCTCATAAAAGTGTCTGGTGCAGCTTCCCACCTGATGCCACCATCACACCAATCCCCCGCTCCTTACTGCTCAGGGTTATAATGTTTGCTTTGCTGGCAGCAATCAAACTAACTCAGCAGCAAATCCCATTAGCAGTTAAAGATAGACAAACCTGTGAAACCCTGGATGGTTTTATGGGCATTAAATTCTTCTCCCATGTTGGAGACCTTTGATTTGGTAACTTGGGCAGCAGGCTCAGAAATGGGACTTTTATAGCCCATATTGCTGGAACTCTTTCTTTCTCTGTTAATGAGGCTATTTGCATGAGGTGCTTTAATGAAGCCGAGCCCAGAGGTGCCTAGTCATCCAGATCCCTCTGCTGTGTGCTACGATTCTGCATGTAATGAAGGGAGGATGGGGAAGATATGTCACAAAGCTTTCCTCATGATTCTCTGCCTTGAGTCACTTCTCTTGCCAAATCCAACAGTGGAAGGTTTGGATGTCATTAACTGGTTATGTTTCCAGAGACACTGGAAAATGAGGAAAGCTGGGCCAAGGCTAAACTGTTAAAATCCTTGAGGCATTTCAGCATTGCTGGTAGCAGGACCCAGAAAATGTATGCAAAATCAAGACAACAAATTACTAAGAAAACACCTACTTCATTGCAACTAGGCAGTCTGGATTAATGGAAAGGACATAGCTCAGTAAAAGAGTGTGCATGCTTTGCATGTCGAACATCCCAGGTTCTATCCCCAGCATGCAGGGCCGGCTCTAGGTAGACCCCCAGTGGCGTACAGCACCACGGCGCCGGCCCGCCAGGAGGGCACCGCGAGCTGCGCCCACCCGGTCCGCTGGTTCGACACCCGCGCTGCACCCGCCCGCCCACCGCGCTGGGAAACGGGGTGGGGGGGCGCCGGAGGGGTCCGTCGCTACACGGCGCCAGGGGCGCTTAAGACGGCCCTGCCAGCATGTTCACTTAAAAAAAAGGATTACCGTAGGTAGCAGACAATGAGAAAGATATCTGTCTGGGACATTGGAGAGCTGCTGTCAGGCAGGGGAGACAACACTAGGATAGATGGGGAAATCATCTGACCAGGTATAAATTGCCTTCTTAATAGACATGATCTGGTGGTTTTGTGCACCATTTAGAGTCCCGAGTGAAAGGTTGACATTCATCATTTTAGCCTGGTACCTGGCCCACTTCAGACATTTGAAAGGAATGATGGGAAGCTGAAAGACTCCTCTTGTTTCTGGACATCATATGCAGAAGGAGGATGTGCATCCTGAACATGGGGCAGAGCAGTCACCTCCCTCCCTCTCACTTCCCACAAGACCTGGACATGTTTTCTAGGTTAAGAACATCAGAAGAGCCTATTGGATCAGGTCAATGCTCCATCAGCTCCAAAAAGCCTGTTCTCACAGTGGTCACCCAGAGGCAAGAGCATGGTCTCTTCTGAGATTTCCAGCAGCTGGTATTCCTAAGCATTACTGCCTCTGACCGTGGAAGGCTAGCAATCAGTCCTCAGATCTAAAGCTCCTTGCTCATGGCAAGGCAACTATGCCTTCCCTGATAGCTTCATTATTGTGTATCTTTCCAGTGTAACCACTAATGGGCATGCTATTAGTGTAACCACATTGCCCAATGCAAAGCCAAGTGAATTCACCTTATGAATACATGCATGCTCCATCCTAGGATTGTACTCGGTAGTTAGGGAAACTATATCTTCCAGCATCATGTTCTTACATTGGCCAATCAGATGCCTGTGGGAAACCCACAAGCAGAACCTGAGCACAAGAGCACTCTCCCCACCACCACTGGAATCCAACTATTCTGCAGTCCTTCGATTTTTATTAAATTGGGGTTTCCCATTGCTGATTAACTTGAGCAAATGTTTGAGCCAATATTAATTGCAGTATTCAGGATTTTCAGACAGGAAGGATAGGTTAGATGTTAATGTAGAATGCCTAGATGCATCAATTAATTGAGGCATAAAAACTTCTGAAAAAAATGCTTCCCTAGCAAGTAGGATAACTTGTGTAAGGATAACATAAAAAAGGCACAGTTCTGTGGAATGTGCTTGATGCAGAAATCTGCACCGAGTCTCTGGTCATAATAAGAGCCATTCACTAAATGGACATTACATAAGATTTCCCTACATATCTTCTAGCTGAGCTACACCTTTCACAAATGTATAGCTGTCATTGTGCTGGGGGAACTGAACTCTGTTGTGCAGAACTCAGTGGGCTAGTTTGCACATCACACTAAGGCAAATAATGGGTTAGTGTGATAGCATGGTCTTCTGGAGAGGAGAGTGCAGCTGCTTCACTTCTCCCTGTTGTTTTTCCCTTGCTCCCCAAATGAACCATGAGCCATAAGCCATAGGACAAGCCTTGGTTTGTCTGGAGTTCGTTAAACCATGAGTCCTGGTGCACCAGCAAAATGCCTGGGGAAGAGCAAAGTGTCAATGATCTCTATAATAGTTCCCACATTTGGGCTAAGCCATAGTTTATGCAAACCAGGCCAGTGACTGTATATCTTCTGCTTCAAACAGAGGATGAATGCCAATTACAACAGACAGTAACGGAGCTTTTTCTGTCTATAAGCCTCTGGAAGCACTAGACCTCTTAGCAGGATCATTACAGCAGCTATGTGTCTTTTCTTTGCATTTTATTTTATTTTATTTGTTGTTGTTCTAGAAGCAGAGACAAATACGCAGTCCCTAAGTTACTAATGTGCATAGAAAGTCATGTTTTCTCTTTCTCTCTGTCTTTCTCTTTTCCCCTATGTACTTCTGTGCTTTTCAGCTTCCAGAGAAATCCAGGTCCAGTAGTTACCTTCATTCAGTTTTGTGAGACAATTTACAATAAAGCGGGGAAAAGAAATTGGCTGGTTCAAAACACACAGTGGCAAATTGCCTTCTTTGCACCCTTCTAAGCAACATGAACATTAGTGCAGATACAGCGGTGTCACAAGGGACAAACTGCACAACACTTTTAAAAAAAGGGGGGGGGGAGAAGAAGCAACCCCAGAATGGCAACTTCTGTTTTGAAGGAAAAGCTCCCAGTCCAGTTTGAGGGCCCATGCAATTTCCAGCAAACAAGGCCTGCAGTGGGAAATTACAACCAGGGGTGTGACTTCCAGTGGGAAATTGGTGCACGGTCCCAATTTGGATCAGGAGCATGACCTGAGTCAGCTTCCCACACAGATGATTTTCTTTCAGACATACATTTTGAAGGTGTGGAGTCTGTGGTTTCTCAGGAGCACTAGGTGTTGTTGAGTTG
This sequence comes from Zootoca vivipara, assembly GCF_963506605.1. Taxonomy (NCBI): domain Eukaryota; kingdom Metazoa; phylum Chordata; class Lepidosauria; order Squamata; family Lacertidae; genus Zootoca; species Zootoca vivipara. The sequence continues at coordinate 64,010,530 of NC_083282.1, read as the reverse complement.
ATGATGTGTGCAGTTTTTGTCTCTATAATGCCCTTCTCTTCCTTCTCTGTGCTCTCGTTGCTCTCCTTCTGTGTTGTTCTGTCTCCGTCTTATCTGACTAACCTGGATGTCAACTCACGGTAGGTCCTGATGCAAACGTCGCTTCCCTTTTAGGTTTAAAGGGACAAGGGAAGAGGGTTTAACTAGCACACAAAGTTCTTTGCAGGCTTTGTTAAAATGGTGGAGTTAATTCTGATATGGGACTTATACTGGGGAAGGTAAACAAACTTTACTCACAAATTTTGGTTAAGGGGACATTAAATTCCTGCAAATCTACCCAGTTGTAAATGAGGTTGAGTGCAAAGTCGGTTTTGTGTTAATTGTTGGATAATGTGCATCATCAAATGAGTTCCTTAGCAGATCAATTTCTCTGTCAAGACAACAGACTCGTCCATACTTCCGCTTGTCCTGTGCCTAGAAAGCATGAGCTGGGCAGTTTTCTGCTTGCTCTTTTCCCAGGGAAATATTGCTCTTTAGCTTTAAATTGGAGCAAACAGCAATACATGGAAAACCTGATTGCAGTTTGCTTTGATTAAGGAGTAAAGGGCAGGGGGAAAGCAGTGGGACAAGAAAGCATGTAGACAAACTCCACAAGGCTTAAGTATGACGAAACGAAATTCTGAATGAATTTGCATGTATCAGTGACCTAATTGTGTTTGCCAGAATTTTGTGGGGAAGGAACTAGTTTGAAAATATACAGTATATTTGACCAAGTTAGATCAACATATTTTGTTTTAAATACATGAATTATTTGAACAAATAATTATGTGTACATTGAGCGTGTGTATGCATGCATACAAATGTGTGAGTGTTGCAGTCCTATTTGTTTTATGCAAGGTACAAAAGAAGAACAGTGGATTTAAGTGAAGCCCCTGTTTCATTTCCTAGACACCAATCCCTTAGTGGCTTTGTCATGCTGGCCACATGACCTGGAAGCTATACGCCGGCTCCCTCGGCCAATAATGCGAGATGAGCGCGCAACCCCAGAGTCGGTCACGACTGGACCTAATGGTCAGGGGTCCCTTTACCTTTTTACCTGTTTGGACCCAGGTGGCGCTGTGGTTAAACCACTGAGCCTAGGGCTTGCTGATCAGAAGGTCAGCGGTTCGAATCCCTGTGACGGGGTGAGCTCCCGTTGCTTGGTCCCAGCTCCTGCCAACCTAGCAGTTCGAAAGCACGTCAAAAATGCAAGTAGATAAATAGGAACCGCTACAGCGGGAAGGTAAACGGCGTTTCCATGTGCTGCTCTGGTTTGCCAGAAGCGGCTTTGTCATGCTGGCCACATGACCTGGAAGCTATACGCCGGCTCCCTCGGCCAATAATGCGAGATGAGCGCGCAACCCCAGAGTCGGTCACGACTGGACCTAATGGTCAGGGGTCCCTTTACCTTTTTACCTGTTTCATTTCCTAGACACCAATCCCTTAGTGAGCACTAGCCAGCCTCTCACTAAAGCCACTGAACAGCCAGGCTCCTCCCCCTGCCGCATCATGGTAACCCCACTTCCCATAATCCTCTTGCCATAGATTGGTCCCCTTTGTACACAAACCAGATAACAACAGTTCCATTGCTTATGCTGTCCTCCTTGATATCTCCCCAAGTTCACAGTTGCCAGAAGTCTAATCTTTATATTCTGAAATTCTGAGCATTCAGCATTTATGAAGAAAATTACGGAGGTGTTAAATTTATGTAGCTGCTTATCAATATATATACTGGGCAGCTTACAAGCAAATCAATATTAAATACAGCATGTAAGAAAATCAACAGTAAGAAATTCCAGGCATCCAAAAAATATAATTTTATTTGCAACAGAAACAACAGAAACTGTTTACAAACCAGAGTAAACTTCACTGGCCACAATAGCCCCAGGTTAGTGCAATTAACAATAGTCTTAACTGAGCAGTGGGTTCTGTCCCTTCCTTTCACTAAATCTGCTATCCAACAGACCAGGGATAGGAGACATGTGGGGCTCTCATCCCTGACCATTGTCTGGGATTGATGTGAGTTCATCAACATCTGGATTGCCTCAGGCCTATAATCTCTGTAGTAGATTATGATGGTTAATTCATTAATCACCTCCAAGGCAATATACAGTGAAATAAAAATATGCAATAAAAACGCCACATAAAACAGAACAAAACCATTACTAACGAAGTGGAATTTTCAATGCATCAAAGTCCAGGTGCTACAGATTGGCACTACTGCAGGTGCCACATAATGCCAAACCTTAGCAGGGAGCAAGAAGGACCAGGGAGGAGGAAAGTGGTTGTGAGATCGACATGTTCACACCTTCACATCAAGCCATGGTTTGGCTTATTGTGACCTGTGAACCAGGCCACCATCTGCCTTTGTTTCTTTTGCCAAAATTCGTGTCCCTTTTTGTTCTCTTCCTTTGGCGAAGGCTTCCATTTTCTGAAGGAAGCCTTTTGGATACCTTCCTTGACTCTGCTGGCCTCCTCTTTGCTCTGGGGGCATCTTTCCTGATCTGTATGCAGTCTAGCTGAGCTAGTTTTGAACAACCCCTACCCCCAAGAATTTTAGATAGTTTTGACACCTCTTGACTTTCCCTTTCAACTTCCCTTTTTACCAATCCCCTCATTTTGGGGGAATTTCCTCCTTCAAAGTTGGGCTTCCTTAGCAATTGCCCACTGACATATATGTTGACTTTTTCACCACTACGCTAACTGCTACTATCTGGTCCAACAACCCTTATATCTTGTACCAGGTCCTGGGCACCACTTAAGATTAAGTCCAGGACCGCCACCCCTCTGTCCAACTTTTCAAGGATTCCATCATTTAGGGTATCTAGAAATTTTTAACTCTTTGTCGTGACTGGAATACACATGTGCCCAGTCTGTGTGGTGAAGACTGAAGTCAGAGGGAGACCCAAAATTTTGAGCAAAATACAGATAAGGAATCTTAGGCTCCCCTTTCGCCAACTCTCCTTTTCCTACTCCTGGAGTAACGCTTTATAGATGTACATGCATTTATGTGCATGCATTTCAGTATTTAGGTAAGGTATGGGAGAAAGGATACGCATGTGTGAAGGGGAACTAGGTTCTCAGTGCATGGTGCTCCTGTGCAAAAAATTATGGTATTGCTTCTCTTCCAGAACAAACAGGATGATGACGATGATGATGAAGAAGAAGAAGGGGAAGGGGAGGGGGAAAAGGAAGAAGAGAAGGAACCAGAGAACCTGGGCAAGCTGCAGTTCTCCCTAGACTATGACTTCCAGGCTAACCAGGTAAGGCACCCAAATGAATAGGTGGGGTGAGAGAGAAGGGGGAACCAAAGCTGTTGGAGAGATGTCACCCAATGGGAGAAAAGTGATAGCAGAAGGCAGAAGCACACGCCTACCACTTCTGGCAAGCTCAAAAATCTTCAGAGATGCCCACCCAACATTTAACTTGAACTTGTTCTACGTCTCTCCCCACAAGCTCTTGAGGGAGAGCACTCGGAGCCATGCCCAAGTTCCACAGAGGGCTGGTTCTCAGGTTCTGGAAAGGCACAGCACTCAGCGAGACAAGCTGTTTGGGTTGAGGAACTAAGCCTGAGACAGGTTGCATAGACCTACCAGGCCCCTTTTGGTTCCCAGGTTGGACGCCAACATGAGTTGCCATTGTAAGTGTAGCATTGCAGCATGGGAAATCTCAGGCCAGGAACTCCTTCAGCCTTCAAGCTGCCTCAGTGCTGTGAGGAGTAATGTACCTGTTCCTGCTCCCTGAGTCCCCTCTTCAAGTCTCTGGGTGTCTTGCAGTTGACACAGTTGGTAGCTATGTGTTATTTAGCAACACATGTCAGAGAGCCTCAGTGCCATTTTGATACAGACCCCTCCCCCCCTAAAGCTGATTTATACCCTCACAAATGTGTCAGGTGGAGGAGCTTGTGTGTGTGAAGGAAGTTGAGGTTACAAAAAGATTAAGCATCCCCTTCTCCCATTCCAAATTCTCTTTCCACACACTGCTTTCCTTTTAAAAACAGTGACATGCAATTTTATGCTTTTTTTTTTACAAACCAGGTGATGGAATAATGATACTTTCCCAGTATACTTTTATTTGTAAGAAGTAATGAGAATGGATATCCCTTGATGGTTAATGGGGTAATCAGCTTCATGGGCATGACATAGTGGCCAATGGATTCATTGGCCCAGTTTGTGCATGGTGCTAAGCCAAAAATAATGACTTAGCATGACAAAATGTGTAAGCTCCAGAAAAATGATTGAAGTTGCTTGGCTCCTCTGGTTGTTTTGCTGCTGCACTAGTCAAAGCCATGGTTTGGCGTAGCATCTTATCCAAGCAGTTTTGGTTTCTCAACAAATAATGAGCTGTAACCGAAGTTTGCCCTGTGGTTTGCAGCTCATGGTTTGTCTGGGAAGGCTGAACTACAAACACGAGTTTGGATGATATGTTAAGCGAAATCATGGCTTGGCTCAGTTTGGTAGAGCAGCGAAGCAACCAGAAGGACTGGCTGAGATGTCTCCCAGAGTTTGGGTTGAGTCATGGTTTGTTTTAATGTTACACAGGGGTAGTGTCAGTATTTATTGCAAGCATAATGAAAAAGGAACACATTGTTAGTTGCCGCTTTTCATTCTTCGTCATTATTTCACTTATTAAATTACTATACTGCCCTTCTTCCTAGGGCAGTTTACACTCTACAGTTATATATGTTATATATCATAGCAATAAACTAAACTAAATAAGATGGTATTGCTAGACTAATTGAAAAATAACACCTGTGAGTGTAACACAAAAGAGAAGGACAACGTAGGCCATCTAGATTCTAGCAAGAGCAGAAGGAAGGTAGGTGACAGTTCATATTAGTTCTGAGGCCGATTTCCTTCTCTATGCATTGTACTGTTTGGCATGTGGCCTTGCAAAGCCATTTCGTTTCCTAAGAACTGTTTTTCCCTGACAGCTCACAGTAGGGATCCTCCAAGCAGCTGAGCTCCCAGCACTGGACATGGGGGGCACATCTGACCCTTACGTCAAAGTCTTCCTGCTTCCTGACAAGAAGAAGAAGTATGAGACCAAAGTGCAAAAGAAGACCCTTAATCCAACCTACAATGAGACCTTTGTCTTCAAGGTAAGACTTCTGTTGGCCTAGGCATCCTCTGCAGAGGATATATTGCACACAGCTAGAACACTGACATATTTGTGGTAGCCCCCAGAGAGAAAGAAAGAAGTACTGCAGGGAGCAATACCCAGTGTCACTTGGAGAAAAATGGGGGGGGGGAATAATTCCTGGCAATCGAAACTAAATGTATTGTTGGGCAAGATCATTCCAACAGCCTCTTAAGAGAGTTTGTTCCAGGTGCCAAAGCAGTTATTGAACCACAGCCCTCTGTTCTGTGTAACAGATTCCATATCAGGAGCTGGGTGGCAAGACGTTGGTGATGGCTATCTATGACTTTGACCGTTTCTCCAAACATGACATCATTGGAGAAGTCAAGGTGCCCATGAACACGGTGGACCTGGGGCAGCCCATTGAAGAATGGAGGGATCTGGAGAGTGCAGAAAAAGAGGAGGTAAGGAGCTGATGGAAGTGGAAGCATCTTGTTTTCTTTCATTGCCTTTTGCTGCTGTTTTTTAAAATTAGCATTGCTTTTTTTTACCTCAGCTGTGCAAATGTGGGTATTGATACTTAGCACTGTATGAAGGAGCCCCACACAGAAGGTGAATTTTGCTAAGTTTCCTGAGGTTTTTGGTAGGAAGTCGGCTTTGGAGAAATGCAGATTTAGAAGGCCTAGGTTCTTGCTGGGCTGAGCTGCCTTTTCTAAGGAAACACTCAGTCTCTCAGCAGAGCATCTCTGCACCTCGGCCTTCTGCTACTAAGTGGTCTTTGTGGAAGATCATTTGCCTCTGTCAGTACCAAAGGAATGGAAACGGATTGGTCAAGTCTAAAAACCAAGTTCTCTATTGCCTAATTGGAAGAATGAGGTCTTGGATTAAAAAATGTAACACTAATAAGTCAAAACTGATGCATATCGGTGGTGGGGAATCCCTAAACCAGGCATCCCCAAACTGCGGCCCTCCAGATGTTTTGGCCTACAACTCCCATGATCCCTAACTAACCAGTGGTCGGGGAAGATGGGAATTGTAGTTCAAAACATCTGGAGGTCCGAAGTTTGGGGATGCCTGCCCTAAACCATAACTACATATAAACAATGTTGAGTCCAAAATTGGCTATTAATTACTTTTCAGGAAATAAATCTTAACATCGTTATGGGGTTTCTCACCTCAGTGATTTCCGAGTGGGTGGAGGAACTTGTTATTCCTCCTGCTTTAGACTGGAGCTGGGCATCCAGCCCGTGTGGTATAGAGGTTAGTGTGTATGACCTGTAAGACCAGGGGAGGCTCACTCAGTCAGGAACCCTCTGGGTGATTTTGAGCCAGTCGCTATCTCTCAGCCTAACCCACCTCACAGGGTTGCTGTGAAGATAACATAGAGAAGGTAATAAATTTATACGTCACCTTGACCCCTTGAAGGAACGGGGAGATATAATAACTAAAAATGCATAAAGACAGCTCATTGTACTTTGAATGTATTGTTCGCTGTTCCTCTCATTTTAGTATTAATGCTTGTGTATAAGTGTACCAAAATATGGAATAATCTTGCTGTTATTTATTCAATTTCTCACCCACCCTTCACCATAAAGTCACAGGGTGGGTTACAGCAATTTATAAATGCAATATTAAAATCAGTTGAAAACAAATCATGGTCAAGAGAATAGGATGGTCCTTATATATCTCAAATGTCAAAAGCCAGGATAAAGCGGTGCATCTTCAGCATGTGACAGGCGGCATAAGGAAGGTGTCAGGTGCTTCTCCTAGTCCTGATACCAGGTCCTTTGCTTTCCTGGCTGGAGGAAGTGATGGTGGCCATAGTTGCAGTGATAGGGCAACATTCAAATTATTTGTCTGCTAGATGGTGAGAAGGGGCAGGGCCTTCACAGCACAGTGTGAACAGGGCAGTTGTGTTATGCCATGACTTTTAGCAAGGCCAGTTCTGGGGTTATTTCTAATATTTGCTTGGTTATTTTACATATTTCTCTTATGGTTGTTGTCCAGAATAGTTGGATTTTGGGGCACTCCCACCAATCACCCACCCTCTCCCCATCTTCCTCTTTCCCCCCTTTCTTCCCAATGTCTCAACAAATGAAACTGATTTGTAAAAATGTTATGAGAGACATTGCACGTATCTTTGTAAATCAAGAAAACCTCTAATAAAAACACAACTGTGTTATGCCATGACTTCCGCCTTAGGACTGTGAACTTTTATTGGCGCTGAGTAGAACTCCAGATTTCATTGCTCTCCCTGTTTCCCTTGACAGCCAGAGAAACTGGGAGACATCTGTATCTCATTACGCTATGTGCCCACTGCCGGGAAACTCACTGTCTGCATCCTGGAGGCCAAGAACTTGAAAAAGATGGATGTCGGAGGACTTTCAGGTGAGTGCAGAACAACTTCATGCCCACCAGATGGCACCACAGAGCCAGGACCAAAGGATTTTCTGGGCATTTTTGCACAATGAGGCATAAAGTAGTTCTTACTTTAATTGCTTTGTAATATGAATGTAAAACCCACACCTGCCAAAATGCGGCTTCTTCCTCTATATTATTCCTCTTAATTAGTTTATTTTGATTTGGGTTTTTTTTTACCTGCCCTTCACCCTAAGGTCTCAGAGGTTTTTTTTTGGGGGGGGGGGTGTCCTTGGCCTCACATTGCTTAAGTCTGAGTGACACCAGCTGCATGGATGCTACTTGAAAATGAAACATGTGTTGTGAGCAATGGGCCGCTTCCCATATGGCTGTGACCATTTATATCTATGGCATCTTGACCCACCCACCCCAAAAGGGAGAGTTGTACTGGTGTAGTTGAAATACCTGCAACTGTATGGAAAGGTGCTTCCTTCAGCTTCCTGCATAGGACTGTGACCGTTTCAATCTCGAAATGTCAGCCATTCCACTAGAGAAGTGCAAACCAGCCTTATGCTGTCCCAGGACGTAAGGAAAACCTGCTGGGTCAGACCAAAGGCTCATCTAGTCCAGCATCCTGTTCTCACAGTGGCAAACCAGATGCCTATGAGAAGCCCACAAGCATCCCCTGAGCCGAGGGAAGCACTGTCCTCATTTGCGATTCCCCACGGTAGAAGTAGAGCGCAGCCATCATTGCTAGTAGCCTTATGCTCCATGCATTTGTCTAATCCTCTCATCCCAAGTTGGTGGGTATCTTGAGCTTTTACAAAAGAGATAAGGACTCTCTGGGAAGAGGAGGAGCACCCACAGGAAATGCATCCTACATAAGTGGCTCCAAACGACCAACGATTCCGTATTATAGAGCAAAAAGTTAATGGCATCTCTGTCCGTCCCATTCCTCTGTGCACCATGGCTAATTCCTAGCTGTTTCCCCTTGAGGTTTCCTCTCTCTGGCCTTTCAGTGTGTGTTAGCTGCCTGCAAAGTCTGAACTGCTTAGCCTTCCTTTTCAGATCCCTATGTGAAGATCCACCTGCTGCAGAATGGCAAGCGGCTCAAGAAGAAGAAGACCACAGTCAAGAAGAAGACTCTGAACCCCTATTTCAACGAGTCGTTCAGCTTTGAAATTCCCTTTGAGCAGATACAGGTTCACCTGCTTCTCACTTGAGGGAGTTTGGGGGAGGGCCATGCAAAGGGCTCCCAAGGTCACTGAGCTCACCTGTGGGCTGAAAAGTCCTCTGCCATCTTACCTGTACCATGGGATCTTATGTTGGCCTCTCAAAGTGCATGGGCCAAATCTCTGAATAGTCTAGCCTCATTTCCTCCCTGTTGGCAATGGAAGGGGGATGTTCTCAAAGGATAAGCTTTAAAAAGCCTGGTGAGAATCCTGTAAAAGATTTAAGTTAGGCATTTTTAAAAAAACAAGTCCAGGCCTGCTTGGTCCAACCATTCTCTGATGAGGGACATGTTTTGTACTGCATTTATTTTATTTATTTACTACATTTATATCTCCCCTTTTCCTCTGAGGAGATAAAGGCATCATACATGATTCTCCCTCCCCCTTCCCATTTTATCCCTCCAACAACACTTTGTGGTGAGATTGAGATATAGCAACCCACCCAAGGACACAGTGTGAGCTTCATGGATGAATGAGGATTTGAACCCAAGTCTCCCTCATTCTCATCCAACACTCGTAATTGCTGCACCAGCACTCAGTTCATTGTTGCTGCACCAGCACTCAGTTCATCGTAGGGCACAAATGTTGTAAAGAGCAACCTGAAGCCTGCCAGAGTGCAGTTTCAGTGTCTCCAACCAGAGCTAGGTTGTGCACATTTTGCTCATTCGGTCCAGACACTATATGGAATAAAGGAAAAGGAAGCATGAGCTACAGCTGCCCTCTTGGTTGTGTCAAAATTAAGTCCTCCATAGATCATATACAAATCACATGCATCACTTTTACAAACAACTAGTATGTAGTATGTAGTAGGGTGGCGCTGTGGGTTAAACCACAGAGCCTAGGGCTTGCCGATCAGAAGGTCGGCGGTTCAAATCCCCGCGATGGGGTGAGCTCCCGTTGCTTGGTCCCTGCTCCTGCCAACTTAGCAGTTCGAAAGCACATCAAAGTGCAAGTAGATAAATAGGTACCGCTCCAAGCGGGAAGGTAAACAGCATTTCCGTGTGCTGCTCTGGCTCACCAGAAGCAGCTTTGTCATGCTGGCCACATGACCTGGAAGCTGTACGCTGGCTTCATAAAGCGAGATGAGCGGCACAATCCCAGAGTCGGTCACAACTGGACCTAATGGTCAGGGGTCCCTTTACTTTTACCTAATATGTAGATAGGTCGCTATAATTTTGTGTGCATCATCTCACCGTTGCAGCAAGCTCTTGTTCAACCAAAAATACACGCCATTTCTGATCAGGATTCCCCCCCCCCATGAGATTGTCATCCTGTTGTGATCCTCTGCTCCTTGCCCATTAATCCCAGAACGATCCCATTGCTCCTAAAACCTGAAATGTGGGAACAAACCAGCAACTATCATTTCCAGCCTTTTTTATTACTGTATTAAAAAAAGATCAACTGAGCACCTACTGAACTTCAAGAGGATGCAGTATACCATAATAATAATTTCTCTTTTCTTGCCTCCCATCCAGAAAGTGCAAGTTGTGATTACTGTGCTGGATTATGACAAGCTGGGGAAGAACGAAGCCATTGGCAAAGTATTTGTCGGCAACAAATCCACTGGCACGGAGCTAAGGCACTGGTCTGACATGCTGGCCAACCCACGCCGTCCCATTGCCCAGTGGCATTCCCTGAAGCCTGAAGAGGAGGTGGATGCAGCTCTTGGGAAAAACAAATAGGCAGCTCCATACCCCAGCATCACCTTCTGAACATTCAAAGTGATCCAGAGCTATCAATACCTCAGTTAGGCAACATTTGGTTTCTGTTCCGTTCTGTTTTCTAAGCTGCAATACCCTTTCTTTGATGGCTGTAGAGGGATTCTGGATGAACTCGAGAGCATCCAGAGGGGGGAAGGTTTAAAGACACAGCTGTTCCTTTTGCATTCTTCAAAGTAGTTTTGTCTGCTGCATGTTCCATCGTCTCTAAGTGTCGTTCTCTTCGAGCGCAAAGCAAGCTTCGTTCTTGGGTTTCTCCCCAAGGCCACCATGAATAGCAGCACAAAGCAAGCTTTGCTTTTACTCGCTTTGGGATCTTCTTCCTTAAGTTGGACCTTTGAATACCGTGCTTGGATGATACCAGAGCCTGACAATGTGAGTTGACCAGATACACTGTGCTTGCTTTGGAAGACAGCAAGGTGCACGAAGAGGTGCTCTTGGGAACCATATGAGCATCCTCATACTTTGAGATTGGTGGCCTCCAGCCATTGGCCACCTAGCAGAGAGAACAAGGAGCAACTCTGGCACTGGAACATCCCTGATTATGTGGATAGCTGGTGGCTTAAGTCGCTCTGGTGAGGGGAGTGTGGTTTTGAGCATACAAATTACCGAATACTAATTGCCCTGTATTATTTAGGTAATGCAGTCAGTCTTCTGCTCCCTTATAGTTTTCAGTTCTTGAGTAGAACAGTGGAGTGGTACTAGGAGATTATTGGAGTGCAATAACTACACTTGTGAGTTGCCACTCTTCTTTCCTAGTGCAGGGCAGAGCATAAAACACACTTTGTTTTTGAAGGACAGCACCATGGGATATTTATGCTAGTAGCCTTACCATGTGGAAATTAGAAGGCCCAGCCCTGCAGGTAAGTCAACTTCCAGATAGCGGTGCATAGTGGGTGCATAGTGGGAAATGTTAGCAAGAACTTCAATGCAGCTTTGAGACCTGAAGGAAACGGCAGCCCTGGGTTGGTTTGCATACAGTTCTCGTCCTGCCTTGCACTGCCACCTCTCTCTTGTGGACACAGCAACCTAAATCTGAAGAGATGTATAGATATTTAGCAGGAAGGCTAATTTGCATCCATATGTCAGTGGTAAGGCACGTGCATTGTATGCAAAAAGACCCCAGGCTCCATCCATTGTACCCTCAAGTATCACTGGGAATGTCCTCTGTCTGGAGAGCCACTGCCCATCCGACTAGACAGCACTTGGATAAGTGGCCTGACTCAGTATAAGACAGTTTCCTACATTCCTAACATCTTAAGGATTTTTTCAGCCAAAGGCAAGTACCTGTGTTTTTCTAATGCTCTGATGATCTACTAGATGGGAAGAGCAGGTAGGACAAGCAGATTTGCCCAAAGGCCTACAAAATGCTGTATTGATCTTAGATTAATTTATCTAATTTCTCAATTATGAGAGTTGAAGAAGCTTTTGGCTGGGAGCCTCCTCCTCCCCCCACCCCAACGTCACTCTTGGCTAATAGAGGGAGCATTGTGCATGTTCGAGTTTAGAGGGCAAGCGAATCCATTCCAACCTAAGGACCAAAGATGCACCAAAGGCAGCAGCATCTCCTGTTCTATATAGTATTGTCCGGCTGCCAAAAACATATATGGTTTCTTTGCTGATCCCAGAGGGATAAGCCATATTATCTTTGCTACCTAGTGTTTGCACTGATCCCTGAAGGGCCTGCCCGTTTCATTTGTTGCACCAGATATCAATGTCTTGGATGTATTGACTCCCTGTTCAGGTTGTTGGAGCAGGAAGGATGTAGACACTGGCACCACCCCCAGGCCTCCGTTTTACTGAAGGGGCATCAGTCCCGCTCAGTTCAAGCTCATCATCTAAAGAATACAGCAGTGAATGCAGGCCTGACACTTTTATGTTTGGCTTGGTTGTGTTCCATTTAGTCACCATGGTGCTCCTCGGACCTTTTGGTGGTGATATGGGTAAAACGGATTCTAGCCATGAAGATTGGTTGAGCAAGGCTCAGGCTTTATTCAAGTTGCAGATTCAGGGAGCAAAAGGCCTCAAAAAAACTGTCCTGTGAGGGCAAAATATTTAGCCAAGGAAGATCTCTTGTGCAAGCTTCTTCATTGGCTTAGCTTGGACCAGATCAGTCCTGCTTACCATGATCATTTTAATATTTTGGCTGCACAGCCAAAAAGTGACTTATACTTTTGTGTTTGTAGGAATAGACAGAAACAGAGAGCACTGGTGGAGTTCTGAGCATGCAGAATAAGGCAGTCCCTGTGCTTCAGCAGCCTCCGTGGCAATAATGTCTCCTTTCCTATTCTGGCCACCAGGGCAGGACTTAAGTACCAATATTGGCTTTAAGGTTCTCAGCTGCCTGTCAGCCTTTGCCACCTGTAAGGAATCCTGAGCTTGAAAGAACAGCTTGGCTAATGCAGACAAGGCATAGGGTTCTTGGGTGTTGTATGCTGACCTCCCATGGGGTGTAGGTTTCTTTGAATTCTTCGTTCCTCAGCTAGCTAGGATCAGGCCTCAGGTCTAGCTGGGTGGCAGTAACTGCCTCTCTGTTTTGTGCCATTCCAGCCTGCAGATGAGAACTGAATGTTCCTCCATATACAAAAACGAAACAAGAATCCTGCCGTGTAGAAAACTAGCATGACAGAAGGCATCTCCTTTCCTGCATAGGTTTGTTGGTTTGTTTGTACAGAGGAGCATTCCATTGTGTGAGCTTCCCCTTTCGATCTCAAATGGTACAGCCCAGAAATTAGGCCTTAGAAATAGGTTGTTCCTGCCCAAATGGGCCATTGCGAGCAGAGTAGTCCCAGGATCATTCATGTCCAGGCAGAGCTAAACCACTTTGGTCCTAGGGGCGAGTAAATACCTTGATGTTAATGCACTTTGGGCCTTGGCTCTGCTCCTTTTTCTTCCTCACCAACTTTACTACAGAGATGGAAAGGGAGAGCCATCACAAGGTGCTTTAAAATGCTCTAGAGATGTGAAGGAAAAAAGTGGGAGGAACTCTTTAAAGGTCTTCAGCATGCTTCCCTGCAGGTTTCCTTCTTGGATTAATCAACCTGTAAAAGCTACAATTGCAGCCCTGTTCACTCTGCACATTGCTACCATGGTATTACCACCTGTGGGTTGTGCTCCGAGCCCCATGAAGTGAGACCTGGGTTTATTTATTAATCAGACCTGCAGGACCATATGCAATAGTGCCTATGCTTAATCAGAAAAAAAGAAAAAAAAATCACTGCAGCATCTCTGAAAAGATAGCTTTGGTACTGGTTTGTTCTTCTTTTTTTAAAAAAAACACAACACAAATAAGTCCATCCCTACTTAAGGGTACATTAAATTTGTTCCCAATTAAGGGTAGATAAAATTTGTGCCTCTCTTAGCTTTTAATGCTGCCACTGGCAAGGATAGGGTTTTAAGGCATCCTTGCAGAAGGATGTCCTTGTTGAGTTCTGAATCTGTCCATGAGATTCTTCTTCTTAAACTAGAACTGGCACCATCCCTAATCAGATGCCATCGCAACAGCACCACTGCAGTGCCAGGAAGTCCCAATGGCAGGGGGAAGGACCACATGTTTCTGTCCACAAAGATCAAAAGGTGCCTTTGCAGGTTGTAAGCATGGTGGAATAATGAGCTCTTCATCCCTCAGAGATTCTCATGAGGTTCTGCAATGTCCTGCTTTCTTAAATAGTGGGTGAGCACTGGAATCTATGGGTGTGCGTGCATTTGTGCCAGTGTGCCAGTCTTTGTGTACAGTTCCTAGTCACTGCAGGCATCTATACATTTGGATAAAGGCTGCCAAACCAATTTGTATTATTTTGTTACAGTGAATCACAGTGCTGGTTATCTCCCCAGGTTATGCTTCTTTTGCCTCCTCTTACCTACAGCTGTAGAACCTAACGCCAGTTCTCTCCCAGATCCACCACCGTTCGGTGGGATTACTTTGCTTTGATCTGCAAAATATTAACATTTATAACTGTTTCTAGTGCAGAAGCCCTGTTAAGTCTGTTGCAACGAGAGCAGCAGAGAGTCTTTTTTCACCTTTAAAGCCCAATACATTTATTATGGTGCAAACAAATATGGGCCATAATATAAATTTTGTTGATTTGCCACTGTGTGATGTTATGTCAAGCTTGCAAACGTCACTTCCTTCCCTGGATTGGCAATTCATGCTTCTAAACAGTGTCACTTGAGGTTTACCGGTTCTTAATTCACACTAAAGGTAGGTAGGGGTGTGTGTGTGTGTGTGTGTGTGTGTGTGTGTGTCAGAATCTATGTGGCACTCCAAATTGACAATCATGCAATGGCTGCAAAATTCATAAAGTTGGATAGAGAGCTGCCTTTTTGTGAATGGAAAGGACTGGAATTCAGCAGAGGCTCTTGCTGAAAGGAATTGGGGCAATTTTCACCATTCCCCACCTTCCATGTCCTCTGGAAGAGCTTTTCAGGGGGAAGTCTGAAGCCTGGCCTCCTGCAGTCTTGAATGGACTTCGGCTTGTGGGAAGTCTGGATCCAACTCAATAGCTTAAATTTACCTTGAGTTAGCATTTATATTGCCAATTCACATGTGGCTATAAAGGTGATGTCTACGTAAACGGATGGCAGTAAGATACAAAGTAATCTATAGCCCCATAAGATACTATGCATGTGGATGCATATATCTATTGATATTTCAAGAGGCATGTAGGTGAGCATTGCATTGAAGATGCCTTCATATCAATAGTGGTTGTGGGAATAGATTAATCTTACTGAATTAGAACAAATATGTTTGAAGAATTTGTATTTTTGCAAGCAAAAAGGATCAGACCGCACTGCAAAATGGCAACATCGCCACACCAACCCAGTTCTGGTAATCTTCTCCTGCTGATAAACGATCCAGGGTGTCCTCTTTGAAACCAATGATGTGGAAATATTAGCACTAAGAACCAGGTCAGAACACACAGCCATTAATGAATGGTGTCTCCAACTTCTACAGTTCAAAATGGGGGAGCTGTAACTTTAATACACAATATAAATGTATTTGGGTTTTAATTTCTTTTTCTATAAAGGGGGAGAAAAAGTGAACCAACTCAAGCCATCTGAGCCTCATCCAAATCCCATCATTTGTGTGTACTTATATATAAAATGATATAGAGATCTATTAACATAAACGAAACCCTCTTGTAAGCAATGCATGATGCCTAGCCAGTATGTAAGTAGCAGCAGCAGCAGCATGCAAAGAGCAGAACCCATAGACCATGTGTGTCATTGCCCATTTTCTAGAATACAGTCAGGCTACAGAGTTATTTTTAAAATGTGGTGTGAATGAATTTATTTTACCTAATAAGATTGGGGCGGGGGGGACTGTAAAAAAAATTAAGAGAGAGAGTGGTTGTAACAATGTAAGTTTATTTTCAATAAAAAGTAATAATTTTTTAATAAAAAAGCAACAAAGCATGCCTGATCCATTAAAAAATATTCATAGAAGCATTGTATGGGGTGGGGTGGGGGATACGATAACAACAATATGGCAGTGGATTTCATCAGTGTGTTGTAATCTATATTTACAAAACTGTAACTTGTTGCATTTTTACCATGTCCTAGTAGCAGCAACATTGCCGCTTCAATGTTCCGTGTCGTGCTGAAGCATTTCACTGTTGAAGCAAATTTAGAAGCCATATTAGATCACAGGCTGCCAGGATCCTGAAACTGGGATTGGCTGACAGGTGATCCCCAGTCTCTCCTCTCCCTCGCTAATGTTTCCCTGCCTCCGTCTTTGTCTATCGTGCTGTCTATGTCTTACGTCATTCCTGCGGACGTTTGTGGGTGACAGAGACCCAACTTGGAGGCTGTGGCCTCACTTTGGGTTGGAGCTCTGAAGGAAAGCCGTCAAGTATATTTCAACACTGGCTGTGAATAACATTGTTCTAAAGTTCTTTCTTGCTCAACAGTCAGGATTAGCTTCAGCATTTGGGGCAGCCATTCAGGGGTCAAAACACCCTGGCAGATAACACCAGTGCTGGTGTCTCTTTTAACCCCCCTTGTCCACCCATCTTCCTCAGTTGAAGGCTTATCCAGTGGCAGTGGATGGATCTGAGAAGCCCACTGTTAATACTTTCCCATGATGCCCTGGAACACTCAACATAGCATTATGGGAAAATTTAATGGGAGGCTGCTTCCTAGCCACAGCAACTGCTACCAGATAAGCCAATAGTTTTTTCTTAAAAACCACAACTGGAGCAATGGGCAGGCATGGGGAAGGTCCATAGTTCCTGTGTCAGCATGATGTGCTCATCTAGAGCAGGAGCAGCTATTGCAGAACCCTCTGGGTGTTTTCAGACT
This sequence comes from Zootoca vivipara, assembly GCF_963506605.1. Taxonomy (NCBI): domain Eukaryota; kingdom Metazoa; phylum Chordata; class Lepidosauria; order Squamata; family Lacertidae; genus Zootoca; species Zootoca vivipara. The sequence goes on along the minus strand of NC_083282.1, from coordinate 63,993,825 downwards.
CCCAACTCAATCAGTCTCAGCCACCTTGACCAATGGTCAGGCTGTAGTGACGGCTGGATGACACCATGCCCAGAGGAAGTTTTGGGTAGTGGATGGGAAGGACTCTTACAGAGTAGTGCTCACCTTGGGGAGGAGAAAAGGAACTGGGATAGTTTATTTCAAGCTAGTCCAGACATTGACCCTGTTTAGGCAAAACTCTCACATCTTCTTTGAATGCATGTTTAGCAGAGCAGGAAGGGGCACACCAGCATTGGCTGTGAATCCCCAACATGCAGTTAAAAGTCTGAAAATGGCCCATAGATACATGGCAGGGCTTCACAGGAACCTTATCTGGTCAAGCATTTCCCATTGTGTGTTCACTGCCAGTGAGGTTTTGTCTGAACAAGGGGCTGTCTGTGGGAAAAAAGGGAAATGATGGCATCCTCAAGCAATGAGATTGCTGGGCCCTTTAGGCTACTTCTGTAACACACAGTTCTGAAAGAAATTATAGGACTCTTTTTTTAAAAGCCTCTCTTCCAAGCGATTGTTGATCCAAGTTTTCTGGCCATAGCACCACTCCATGAGGCGTGTGTTGTGAATGAGCTTGGCAAAAGAAAAAAGCACAGTGTGAACTGGGCTTTATCTCAGCTTATCACCAGCACTATAAAACTGCAGAATGACATCAAAAAAGCAGCAGATAGCAGGAACGTTATGGATGGATGGATGGAGTACAGATTTGGACATGACGACCCAGGTCACAGCAGGCTGCTAAAATCTGCTCCTATCCTTCATGCAGGTGGCAAAATGGGATTGTTAAAGGCAGCACCTCAAGGAACAGTTTGAAAAGTTGGCAAGTCCATTTGAGGTGTAGCAGATATACAGAACATAAACTCAAGAGGTGGCCTACATGATACACACCCACACATCCAAAAAAGGCTAGAGAAAGGCTTCAGACCTTCTGAGGCAAGGCTTTTGCTTCCTTTGCCTTTCCTTCCAGCCAGACCCTCTGTCACATACAAACGTCCTGAACCAACTCATTTCTTGGCCCCACTTCATTCCCACCATTTCTGGTGCAGCCTGAGCTCTGCAGCACTGACCTCCAACCCCCCACCCCTCTCTGCAGGAAGCTGCTTTTAATGCTCCCTTTCCTGTCCTCATGTGGACCGTTTCTGTCTCTATTGTTAAATTGTTATTTTGTAATGATATGCGTCTCCTTATTAAAGAAACTAGCTGAAAGACCCAGCCGTTCTGTTTTTCTGTTATTTACATAAGTGCATTTTTCTTAATAGGAATACTTATTGGATCTCAGAATTAGGAGAGACTCAGCTGGAGGACAAACTCCATTTATAGAAGAGGGAATTTTGGCAGAGTTCCCATGTTCAAAAGAAATTGGTGGATAGGTTTTTTTTGGGGGGGGGGACCATCCCTATTTACATTTTAAAAACAACTTACACAGTAGAAACATCCAACAGGCAAATCAGTGATTCAAGTGTCAGGCGTCATACCTTTCTCATGGAGTCATCCCATATATTACATCGTCTTCTTCTTTGGCAATCACCTGTAGCAGAGTAAGATTGTCTTCCATGAATATGGTCTTAACAGTGTGTCCATAGATGACTGTGGAGGCCAATTCTGGATCTGCATGTCCTTCCACAGTGGGGACATAGGTTTCCGAGTAGGAGTCGATAGTAGTGAGGATTTGCCAAACGTGCCTTCCTCTTAGCTCATTTCTCCCTTTCATCCTGAGTTTGTGCTTCCAAATCCTTGATGCCTTTGGTCGAGGCTGTTCTCCAATTGGAGCGCTCACAGGGAGTCATTCCATATATTACATCCACTGTCGTAGAATTCTGCACTGTACCAATGCAGACTGCAGGGGAGATCCTATTAATGCTCTTCCCATATTAGCAATTTTTGAAAAGGCCATGGAGCAAACTACCAGGGGGGAAAGGACTGCCCTTTGCCCAGTGGCTAATTTGCTATATGCAGGCAGCTTTTAATTGTTATTTTGGGGGAGGGTGGCAGGGGGGCCACTGAAGACTTCATCAAGGACAAAATAGTTCCAAAATAATTGAAAATCCTCACAGCAGCATAAAATGTAGCTTCTGTTCTATTCATTTCTAAAAAGTATTTGTTGGAAAACATTCAACTCAAGCAAAGGCTTTCCACTTTTTAGTCAATTTCAACTCCTATGTATGGAAGGCATTGTTAGCCATTAGATATAAAAACATTGCATATTGCCACTGTTTCATTCACATGTCTCTTTATCACAGTTCAACAGCCCCCCTCATATTGTCCTGGTCCATATTTCCAATGGCAAGGAAATGTAGCAAATGCTAAGTTAAGAGGGATGATAGGATCTACATGACTTGGCTCCTCATGCAGTTTCATTGAGACGTTCACGTGTTGCTATTTTCGGCCACTGCATCAAGTTTCCCATCTGACTAAGACAAATGTAACCTTAGTTCAAAGTAGAGCAAACATTCATGAGGAGATGGGGAAACTTCTACTTCCCACAGTGACTTACCAAAGCATCCTGAGACCATGCTCTCACTATTAAGACAGGCTCAGGCTGTGTTAAAGCACTTTATTCATTTATAAATACTGTTGTGTTTACAAGCATCATAGAGGTGAATATTATCCCCAAACTTTCAAACATATACTTAGAATACTATATAACAATCAAGAAAACAAAAACCATTCATCTCAAGAGTTTGAAAGGCCACTCAAAAAAATTGCATAAAAATACATTCTTTCTCATCACTCACAGGCTAGTCTTTTCTCCAAGTAGTGTATTTACAACAATCTGTAAAACTCTCCTTAAAACAGGTAAGTACAGAATACTTGCAGCTTGGGAAGTTAGCGAGCCAAGTGCATAACACCACTCTTTTCCACGAGTTAGCATTTGCAGAGGGGACTTGTTACTAGATTCCTCAACAACATGAGGGAAGCAAGGGGAGGGGGCAACACAAGAGACCCTGTGGCAACAGCTTGGGCTGTGCTGTTTTTCAAGGGTATTTACTGAGAACACCCTGAAAGTCACGTTGCACCAAGGGTCCAATTTGCCCCAGGAAAAGAGAGAACCGTTGTCAGGTGAAAGGAACAGAGGAAGAAAAGAATTGCCCCTAGGAATTGGGTTAAATTTCACCTGTGAGCTGCTTGTGGAGTTAATCTTGGTAAAAAGCCCTTCATGGAACATGCTGCTTCTAGGAGAATCATGCAAAAGGATTTCCAAACATGAAGGTGATCATGATCCAAACCTAAGTCACTCAAGGAAAAGGCCTTGGGGAGTCTGCTAGCTTGAAATAAACTTAAAATTGCCTTTTGAAACAGGCCCCTTAACATCGCTGAAGGAAGAAGTACATCCAAAAATGCTGGACTTCGAGGTGGGCTAATATGGCAGGAGTGAAGTAGAATAAAGAAAAACAAAGATGAAAGTAGGGGGCATCAATGTGAGTGCAAAGGATAAATTTCTATCTCGGGGTGGGCGGGGGGGGGGGGAGAGATTTCTGCCTTCTGACTCACTTGCAAGGAGTCCCAGCAAAACATGATCACTCTCAGATACATATGAACGCCCATTCTAAAAAATTGAAGACATGTTTGTTAAGGAGAATCTGCATTTGAATCAAAGTGGGAATTTGGAAGTCGTCCGGAAACGTGCTGATACCCTGTTCACAAAAAACTCCAATTCAGAAAGAATTATAGTGGTTATGGGGGAAAGCAAACACGATGCAGTAGAAATTATCTTTCAAGTATATTTTGATTTCAATCATGATTTCTATTCACTGTCAGTAAATCCCAGGCCTTGGCGACCTACCATCACCTGGTAATGGCAGAATTGGCAGGGGGGGGGGAGATATTCAGCCAATATCCTTTGTGGGGGAAAGGACTACATTCTGCTCTTTACCATCTACAGGCATACATTAAGCTCACCAGCCTTGGAAACAGACTTGCTATTCCCTATAGAAAAGCAACTGTTAAGTCTCCCAAGCACAGTCAGGGAGTTGCATACGATTTGACCTATTGGTAAATATAATCATGGCGAGACTTATCATTCCTGATTATTCCATGAGAATAAGACTTTTAAATGCTAATGAACAACCACCGACTGGATTGTATCCACAGCCCTTAAAAGAAGTCAGTCCTATGGCATCAAATACTTTGCTATCAGATTTCTATAGACTGGCTTCTGATAATAATTATTCCTATGTGGACTAGAAACCACCAATAAATCTGAAATTAGCTGATTTGATAAAACACAGTACTCTCTTAAACCCTGACTTACTGTAGATGACTGACTGAATTATATCTGGTCAGATCTCTAGAGTCATTCTTTAATTTCTTCCATTAACAGTAAATCAATATGGACAGTGCACAGATGCTGCATCATCAGCTGTCACAAAATATAGATGAAATCAAGCTCTTGCAGCTCTAAATCTACCCCCCACTTAAAATTCCATTTCAATTCCACTGGTTAGAGTTCTCTGCATGTGACAGCTGTTCATCCATATTATTCATGTTGTATTTTAGCAGTACAACACAACCTCCTTTAATGCAAGGCATTCAACCAGTATGTCAGCTCTCAATACTACTTCTGTATCTACATTTGTTTCCTTCAACTTGGCCCTTTTTGCATGCCTCTAGTTTCTTCTGAAACTTTGCTTTAGACCAACAAGCCACTGCACAAAAACCTTGCGTTCACAATTTGCAAGCAATGAAACCCGCTCCTTCCTTACTCCAAGCTCTGCTTCTTATATCAAAAAAGTTGCATGGGAACTTCAGCACAGATGTGGAAGAGGTTTCTAAGAGCTTAGACATGCAAGTACACCTTAGGATGTACACTGAGCTGTAAAAGCTTCTGGGAGTAAGAAAGCAGTAAGGTAGAAGAGTTTAAAGAAAAACCTCCCAGTGCCTTCCAGTTAAAACCTCTCACAGAATAAACTTGCAGTGCTTTCTCCACATAATTTGTACTTTATGTAGAGAATATTCTAGCAGACTTCACTATTATAACTAACATTATATAAAATCCATTGGAACACTAAAACGCACCAGTACAAAGCAATCATAATTCAGTAGCAGTCATATTTTCTCTCTGGGTTTTCTTGAAAACAGGCATGAATTTGCTTATGAGTGGACTGTCCTGAATTGTCTACTCCCTTGGTTAAAACGTTATATTAAAATAATAGCCTGCATTTGAACAATCCTATATCAGCTTAATCAATCAAGATATGATTTTGCTCCTGTAAACAGTCCCTCAGCTGCTCCCTTTGAGTGAGTTGTGCTTCAACAAGGGCCTCTATTTACCAGTGTTTCCCAGTTTGTGAAACTATGGCTACCAGCTTTGGAACAAGACAGGATTGTCAAACCAAATTCAAACTAAGATTTAAGATCCAGACTTTTCCCCAAGTTATTCCTGGTTTAGTCACCTCTTTTGGACAAAAGAACTGCATGATTTTGGCGGGGCGGGCGGGCGTGGAACTCTCATTCATCCCTCAGTTTTTTAAGGTGAGATGGTTGTCCAAACCAGGCCGGTGTTAACTTTAATACTGGAATAAAAATGGGTTCTCAGGTGATTGGTTTAGGGAAGCCTTACTAAGGAAGACAAAGTTATGTATTAAAATAAGTAAAAATCTGATTATCTTTTACATGACATGAAGCCCAGAATGTCAAGACACGGGATACTTGGCGGACAACACTGATCTTGGTGACCCCCCAAAATAACCTGCTTAAGTTACTTTCAGTAGCACTAGATATCATAGTCAGTGTTTTGGCTTGTCAACAGGATTAATTTGCTCACGCAATTTTCAGGCTGGACAGAATTCAAGTTTGAATATCAAATCCCAACGTTAAAAAGTCTCAACTTCATAGGTCACCATCCTTCATGCTGTATCAATGTGGCCATCTGTGGTCCTTCAGATGCTACTGGAGTCCAACTCCCACCATCCCTGGCCATGTTGTGTGGGGCTGGGGGGAACTGGAGCCATCCTTGCTTGCCCTACTGTAGGCTAAGTGAGAACGGGCAACAGTAGAATGCAGGAATCATTACACAATGGACCAGATGTCTGCTCCTTCTGTGCTGTTAAATGATTATTCATGGCAGAGTCTGAAAAAGTTCACCCAAATACACCCACCGGTGTAAAATCAGCTAGACTGGTGAGCGAGAATGCTTGAGCTGGAAGATACCACTCACAGAGATCAGTGCATGTTGTTACCAGTATAAGACAACCCCCACAAGCCTATCTAGCTCTGAAACAAGGTTGGTAGGAAGGTAACTGTTTAAGAAAAGCACTGGATGTAAGAAAAGCAACACATAAAATTAGTAGCGTATAAGAGATTGTACCAGATAATTTATCTGACCCATCCAGAATCCTGACTATCTGTCGTTCTTAAAATGAAATATAATGTCAGACAATATTTCTGGTGCTTTTTTCTTTTTTTAAGCAATAGCTTGCTAAGAACTCGGAGCTTACCTTGTTTCTGTTCAAAGGGACAAGGTATGTTCACCATATTAGAACACTGAATTAGCCTTTTCAAATGCTTCTATGCAAAGATGGTATCCACTGGTTATTAACGGAATTCATACAGTTCTACTCAGAAAGGGAGTGCAAACACATGGAGTCTCCATATTTGAGTGAAACAGACTTCTAATCATGCAAGAGGACTTCAACATCCTCTCCTTCTGAAGTCCCTGGTATGCCCTCAAACTTGCTCAAGGGTTATTCTGAGAGTGTATGGGGGTAAGCAAGGAAGATGAAGTCTTGCTGAGTCTCTTTGCACAATTCTGTCTTCGTCTCAGAGCTGATCCATAACTGATCAAAAAAGCACCTCCCCCCTCTGATAAATGCTGAAGGAAATGCCTGAATTTCTACTGCTCACTCGTATGCTTTCAATAATAGTTATTCTCAGATCCCAAAGTTCCTTATTTTAAATAATTGTGAGAATTAAAAGAATGCAGGGAAAGAACAGAGCAAGTCCACTGGCAAGTTGCCATATTGACAGGAAATCTTAACAGGCTCTGCAGATGAAATCTGGTTCTCTGTAGTATCCAGAAGAACAGAGCGTGCAAATTAGTTACATCATGATAACCCATAAACATGAATTTGTTCCTTTCCAGTATGCACAGAAATGGCTTTTTGAGAAATGTATGTCCTGCTGTTGATGCCCTCATTAAATGCAAATTCAAGTATTACAACTGCGCAAATAATCATGGTATCAAAATTCTCAGACATCATAGAATGCTACTGCCAAGACTTTCCACCAAGATTGAGGCTCAACATATTCCACAGGGATATGCACATCTATCCATCATTCCTCGAGCCTTGCTGTTGTTAAAATTGAGAACACTCCCCTATTCAACTGAATGTGTATCTATTGGCAAGTTAACATGAATGTGATTTGTTTGCCCAGGTCTTTTGTGAGGTTTTTCATGTAGAAAAACCAAACATCTTGCTAATAAAGAAGTATTTTGGCATTGTGTCTATGGAATTTCATTCAATAAGCACTTGTTGCTGGTTAGCTCTCTTTCCACCAGAAGTCTTGAAAAATCAAGGGGCAAACTGTTAGCCAAAGAATGCAGAGGCTGTAAGATCGCGTTATTATTAAACAGTACCAAAGAAGGCACCCATGGAAAAAACAGCAAGAACCATCAAAGGATAGCAGGCAAAAGTGAAGCAAAACAGAAAGGAGAGCCAGTGATTGGATCCCCAAATTAAATTATCAAAAATATTACATTAAATAAATCAGTTAGCTACTGAGATACATGGAAAACACAAATCTCCAAGCCAAGTGACTGTTGTCAGACTCCCAGAGAAGTAAGTCATCATGGCTTTCACCAGCACCGCAGACTTCCAAATTCCAGAATGGAGATTGATAAATCCTCAGTGGCAATTCCTAGTTTCACTCATTATTCCTACTCCAAGACAGTATCTTAAGACATGTTGGGTCAACGCTATGGAGTCACTTCTATATCACTTATTACAGTAGATTCTTCTTTACATCAGATTAAGGTGGACGGATATGGAGCTTACAGCAGATCAGTTGGGCAGCTCAGACAGCGCCAACCCAGTCTTTGTCCCTTCAAATGAGTTACTTCGACATTCCAAAAATATTAAAACATGGCGGGGCATGCTGTGTTGGGGGGGAAGGATAAGCACTGTGCAATATGGGAATGCCTAGCAAGGTGCAAAGAGCAGTGAAGGGTGGGGCTAGCTGATCCGTGTCTGAAATGCCAGCTACTCTTTCAACTGGAAGATCAGAAGCAGGTGGCAAGGGTGGCAGCATGTGCACAAATATCTCTTTCTGCCCATCCTACGTTCAATATACTACTTCGAGAGTTTACTGATGACACGGATGAGGGCTCCATTTTCATCTTTCAGCCGCTGATTGTCTGACTTCAGTTCTGTCAAAACCTGTTGAAAGACAAGATCCAAACAATTCAGTATTGGTTGTCCTGAAATTCCTATGCAGCTCTGGTGGGGGAGAAACACATGACCACTCAAACGAAAGCATTTCTAGTGTTAATCGAAAATTGGATTTGATCTCAAAAACAACTAAGCCACACCAACAAGGTGTATACTTTTCATATTCACATCTCTAAGATTAAACATGAATTTGACTCTTCCGTTCTCACATATACAGAGCAGCATCTACTTGAGTGAGTATGTTAGGTTAGACGTCACACTCATGGACATTTGTAAGCCCAGGAAATTATACCCAGAAATAGTATGAGAAAGAAGTAAATTTTGGAGAACAAGTGCAATCTAGCACAACTTGAATGGCATTTCATCCTGGACAGTGCTACTTGCACTCTTTCGCTTTACTTCACTTTGGAAAATGCACTTGCCTTGTAGCATTGTTCCTTCACACCTGGATAAATCCCATGCAAAAGAAATCTTTCACTTTTAAACTCAGAAGGAAAAGTTGCATACTTTCAGAAAACATAGGGTTGATTCACACATTATACTTCCATGTGCAGAGTCACAATTGCAGCCCAACAGTGGGGTTGGATGGGATTTCTTTTACAGGTTGTGTGCCTCTATTAATGTCTTTTTTCAACATATGCAAGCAATAGTCAAGGAGGGATACTTTGCTCACAAGGTATCGGTATTATCATGCACATTTATTATTCAAATCTATCCTTGCACCCCACCCACACCAGTGACTTAGGAAGCAGCAATTTATGCAGGTGGATTCGCTTTTGGAAAGTGTTGGTAACCTCCAGCCAGTAAGTAGTTTTTCCATTGACAGTAGGCACCTAATTATGTTTTGGGCAAGTTATGAAATACTAGCAGCTTCATACCCGGCATTGCTCAGGAAACAAAAAACACCAATGCACTTTTGAAAGGTTCAGTCTGCATCTTGATTCAAAATGGCATCCACAGTTGCATCTCAACATAGATGAAAGCCTACTTCTTGATATCAGGAACAACTAATCAAAATATACAGTAGATCATAGACCAGAACTGGACTCTTTAAATAAAATAAAATGTCTCTTTGATTAACAACTGCAATATATTTATATACTGCATTAAAAGTAAGGGTTAGTACTGGGTGCCTAGAAATGCCAAGTGATTTGGGGCAAGGGCAACCAAGAGTGATCTATTTTGGGCCATGGCTTAAGTCTGGAATTCTTATGCCTTTACTAATTGAGGTATGCAGCACATGGTTAATTATGACAGCTTGCTTTCCAGACTCCTGAGCATTTTGCCAGCCACTCAAGCTCCCAGGAATTCCTAGAGGTTGGCCTCTGTTGAAATAAATGACCAGGTGCTTGGCCTGATCAGGGATATTGAAATGATGCACAACCTCTAGCCCAGGGAGAAGAGACTAGGTTAAGATAAAGCCCCCAAGGACACCAACCATGGCAGAAGGGGGAGGTGGGCTACGGCATGTGCACCTTTCTACACAGAGACTTATTGGGAGCCTGTTGCTAATAGGAATACATGACTGACAGCTTGCTGACCTTGCTATTTTTACACAGGATGGGATAAGAAGTACACACACTCTCCTCCATCCATGCCAACGTGGTGACCCTTTGAGAAGGGTAAAGAAGTACAATCCCAAATCCTGTTCAATATTTCAATTTTTGTACTTGGCATTCTGAATATTTAGAAAGGCAACCACCACAGATTTATTGTCAATACTGGAGGGACAAACTTTATTATTTGCTACAGGTAACTGAGATGCTGCAAATTTAGGACATTTTGCAACAGATGTTGTCACATTTATCTGACCATTCAGTAGCAGCAAAACCATAATGGTGAGGTATTTCATCCAAGGTAAGCAGAGTTCTTTAATATTTGCTTGAAAATCACCAAAATTGCAAGCAGAGATTGGAATGGTATTGGATTTATAAAATCAGCATTAAACTTTTCTCTTTGTGGGACCTGAATATGCAAATAGGTTTCCGGTATAAAAATGATAGCTGAACTTCATACTGTAGTTTCATCCTGCATTTCACACGATTGTATGAATACAGTTAATGTTATATAGGCAGTTACAGGATGAGCCTGCAAACAACAGTCAGACATACACTTTCTAGAATGTCGCAAGCAACTTCGAGAAGTACAGCCATTATTTTCATTTTATAATAGGAAAGCAAGGCCCAAGTGAGATTAACAAAACATGGGGTGTCAGAACAAGTTCTACCATCAGTCCAATGGCATCTTTCAGTGGTTCCTTCAAAGCAAATTAGCCCAAACATGAGAGCTGACTGGTCTAACTAGGGCAAGGAGGATAAAATGATTAATGTGTAATTTACTACATTTAGGTGTTCCCTAAAACTATTATGCAGGATTCACTACATGGTATCCATTAAAAACATTCACACTAAACACAAGCTATGAAAATATATGTATGGGGGGGGAATCAACTAGCTTTAGTGGTGTTTCCATGAATACCCAGAAAAGCACTTTTCTGCACGTACAGTACAAATGTAGATCCCAGGTATATTTAGTAATACAACTGTGAAATAGAAAACAATGTGCCTGAATGGTATGTCCCTGTAATGCTATTAAAGTCATTTGTTTAGCATCTGCAAAGAAACATGGTACCTTAGTGACATTTCAGTCAGATGAATTGCAACATACAGGGAGAAAGTATCAAAGGACCTACATCTTTGCTTTGTTGCTTCACTGAAGCAAGTTCTCAAGAGAAAAAGACTTACACTTTTGCATTAGAGCTGCTATATGTAGCAAGCATAACATGCCAAGCTATAAGACACCAAGCACATAGAACAAACACCTTGTGCAACTTAAAAGCTTCAGGAGAGCTCTAAAGCATCAGTAAAGAACATTATAACAAAACAACCTGTTTTGTTCATGTGTGCTTTGCAAAAAGTCATCCTAACTGGGTAGAATCTTTATAGTGTTGGGGAAATCTGAGGCACTCTTGCTTTACTGGGGGCCACTCAATTTTTTCCTCACCCACATAGCCTGACCTCTGACAAAGGCATTCTCAGGTCTTAATACTCATATTTTCCATGAAGCTATCTAGTCCTTTTTAAAAAAAAAAACCTATACCAACTTTTCCTGATGAACACATATCATTTATAAGCTTTACTATTAAAAATGCCTTCCATTAAATAAAAATGCTGCATGTTCTTTAATTTGTGTCCCCCCCCCAATATTTAGTAATTTTTTGGGGGGAGAATAGTTATCTGTGTGGGATGTAAATTTTGAAATAAATAAACAAACAAACATGAGGACTTGGATCTTTGTTTTGCAGTTTCCAGTACTTTGTCTCTCTCAACTTACACGTACAATTAGCAGAAAAGCTTAAGATGCTCACAAAACCACAGCTAGAATACAGCCTACCTCCCCAAGGACAAAACTGTGTTTTTTTTAACACTGCTGAATTACATTGGTGTTAGCTCGCACCAGATGTACTACACCATTTCATAAAAATATTCAATACAAACCCATCTTTAACACTGAGTCATATGCCTCAGTTCTGGTCACTTTCATATATTTTGGTAGCATTAATGATATCTTACATTTACCTTCAGAACTGCATTATTAGGGCATGTTGAATTTTTCATCTTTAAAAATCCTGATTTGAGGGGTGTTAAAAAGTTGTGGTATGATTAGGTAATTTGAAATATATTTTGGTTATTTGTAAATATTTAGGTCTTGCTTGGTAAATCTCTATGTGAAAAGTTCCTACTTTTTAACATTTTTTAATTTTTCCTGTCATTTATAAACAAATAGGTTATTCTCCAATTTTGATGAAAACAGATGTTGATAAGTGCCTAAAATTGATTACAAGATACAGTGGTACCTCGCAAGATGAAATTAATTTGTTCTGCAAGTCGCTTTGTATAGTGAAAAGCTCATCTTGCAAAGCGTGGTTTAAAATTTTCCTGGTTTACCCGGTCTACCCATTTAGTTAATGCATTCCTATTTGTCTTGCGAAGCGCGGTCATAGGAAACTTTGTCTTGCGAGTCGCCTCGTGCAATGCAAAACGCTTTCATCTTGTGAGTTTTTCATTGCATGAGGCATTCGTCTTGTGGGGTGCCACTGTATTGTAGTTCTCTTATATGTGTATTGTAGTTATCTGTACTATTAATATTAATATTATACAACAGTATGTGATATCTTTTTTGCTTTCTACCACCAGTCCACCCACTGAGGTCATTGGGGTTTCAAAGCCGAAATGCTCTGACAAGTAGATTTATCGTCTATCCAAGATAGACAGAATGGGGTGGCATGAGGACATCTAAGCAGCCCTAGCAATTATCTTCTGTGTTGCATTGGAGACTGGGGGCTGGGGTCTTGCTTGAATATGTTACAGAGCATCTCTGGTACCAGAACAATTGTGTGGTCATCAAAGGAGCTGGGATCCTCACCCACCAACATCATTTTATTATACTACACACACACACACACACACACACACACACACACACACACACACTATATTCAGCAGAGAATTAATTGTGTCCCTTTGTTGCTCCCTTTGCAAACAGAATTTTATTCCCATGAAGGAGAAAAGCATGTTTTCTTTGAAGAATAGCTATGATGATAAACACGATAATGAAGTCTATGCAGAGGACTGGATAAACTACTTGGTGTTAAAAATACACTGTAAAGTAGAGCTACCAAAGTTCAGTCGAGTGACGGTCTTTCCTTATTGGATAAATTGGGGGTGCAAAAACAGCATTCTGATAGTGTAGGATTCAGGCTCTTGGACAGGCACCCAATCTTAAGAGGATTGCCACATTTTAAGAAAGACAAGATTTTAGTTCCTTCAATATTAGCATGGATAATAAGCACTATGGAAGGATGGAAATACTATATATTCTCCTGCTTCAGAACCATTAAATGAACAGAAGTCTTGACCTGCATGGAATATGGTTTCTCTAAGTCTGACACCATCTTTGTGAGGATCAAGAGCAGGCCTTTAGATTCTACAGGAATCAAATTTTAACAGTGTACACTTCTTTTGAAGAACATGGTCCAGGGGGCTTCTGCCATTGGCTCTCCTACTCAGATGTGGGCCCTCAGCAGATACATGATCATGTGATACCAGCCCTTGAAGTTGTTAATTTATTATTCTTTTTTCTTTCTTTTTTTACTATAATAGGATGTTATATGATAAAGTAATGATATGTTGTTACAGCTGGAAACAAAATTTCTTTATATTTTCACTTGTATAAAATGATTAAAAACTTTAACTTCGCTTCAAAATGCGAGTATTCGGCTTTTTTTATTAGTGTATTTCAAACAGATCTCAATTTACCAAGCTAAAGATCAACCAATCATAAAAATAATTGCAGATTTGGATTCCTCATGTGCAATAACATATTTTTAGAACCCCTCATTGAGCAAATTCGGGGGGAAAAATTCGTCCTTAAATGACACGCCCTACTGCATTATTCTTTTTCACAGTCATGGCAACCAGGCATACCCAACGACGCTTTAAAAAGGCAAAATAAAGCCTGAACGAAATATCATTAGGCTGGTGATCATCCTGAGATGCAGAGCCCATATGGGGGAAATATATACCCGAAAAGAAGTGACTGAAGTACCTTGTATGCATTAGAAATGCAAAGTTCAGTATATGAACAGGCAGTGACTTCCCTACTGCTAATTGAGTGCCACGCTCCTTATCTGCCACATTTAGGAAGAATGTAGAAAGGGTAGGGAATAGCTCAGTCAGACAATAAGAGCAAAGACCTGCCTGGAAGACTGGAAGGAGAGGAGAGATCAACTGGAGGGGGAGATGCTATAGCTCTTCTGACTCTGGGGTCTCAGCGGATTGCGAGAGCCTGGCTACAACCCGGGTCAAAGCCCTGTTTTCGGCCAGCAGCTGCTCATTCATCTGCCTCAAAGTGTGAATCTGTTTGAGCTGGTGAAGGTTCTGCAAAGTGAGAGATGGAGGAGATAGACAAAGACAAAACAGAGAATATAAAACAGCACAGAAACATGAATTCAATTGGCAAGCAAGAAAAAAAGAAGAGCAGCAACGAGAGGTGGAGAGCAGTGAAAGCACAGAAGAAGCTGGACAACATACTAAAGCACTACTAGACCAACCAAAAAAGAAACCACAGGGAATGCTGTTCATTCTCTTAAGGCTTGAACCTAACCAAGTTTCAAATTTAACGAAACAACATAAAGGTGACAAACTCTATAGCTCTTAAATGGAGTGTGAAACTTCACCATGGCTTAAACCCACATCAGGAAAGCCTTGCGCACAGCACTTTTAAAGTCCTTTTGCAAGGTACTGACAGATGACTAATGCTGGTTTGAAGAGCACCAATAGGGCAGTTAAGTACCTTTATAAAAGCTTTATATGACCCACATCCCAGCCAAAGTGGCTTTGCATAGCAAAAGGGGATATTTGTAGCAGCTGAAGTAAATTGCTTTAAAATGAGTCTAATACTATCGTTCACTTTACAACATGTTGTAGTATTTGCAGTGGAAAGGGAAACTGGTTTGTACAATGCTGAATACTGTCACAATACAGAACTCTTATAGCCTGTGCAGTCTGTAAGTGTCCCCGTGCTGAATTTGGCTCCACAATTTAGCCAAACAGTAGCTTTACACTAAACATAATTGATGCAAAATCTTCAAAAACACCCCTCCAAATACAAGCACACACTTTTTCATATGTGCGTATGGATACAGTGGCCATACATCAAAAATCGTCAGCATGACTTACTGTCCCAAACTGGCATGAAACACAAGTGTTATGTGTTCATGAAAATTTTCTCTAGCATAAATAGGACTAAAATTTTGTATGAACTCTAAAGGTCAAGTATACAGACAATTAAGAGCTTTGAAATTGCTTTTATAGCATCAAAGGCAATTGCTTCAGAACCATTGCAGATTCTAAAAGGAGCAAATGGCACGGGCAGATCGTGAAAGCCGTAGGGATTCTGTTGGAATATTATTTTGTTGTGTTGATTCAAATGTATATCTGAGCTGTCGAATATGTCTACTTGAGACATGAAGTTAAATGCCTTTGTAAGACAGTGAAGAAAACACAATGAGGAAGATATAACTGAGGATATAAACACCCTACAGAAAGTTTTACTAGGCCAGGAGGATATTAGAATAATCTTGAAATAATCTCAAAATATGAGATACAACATCCATGTGACAACAATTTGCAGGAAAGACAACACAAATCCAATGGAACAGCATTCTTTTTGTTACTTCCAGGATTATTGTGGTACAGCAACCTAGAATTTTCTGCAGAAGCAAATATCTTCCATTAGCTTGCATTCCATTCTACTCTTCTCTTCTTCATTGACTGAAGAATAGAGATTTATTGACTAAATCCAGGCTGCAACCAAAAACTCTCCATAACAGTTTGGGCTAAACAAATCTCTGGGTATAATTTACTTAATTTTCAGCTGTGAGAGTCATTTTATTTTTATTTTTTTTAAAGCACAGGGCACTAAGCCCATAAGACAAAAACACGAAAAGGTTAGCAAATTCTGCAAACATTTTTGTGAGGGACCCACAACACAGTACAGTATCCTTATCCCGCCCATCTATGCGGTGACTAAGAGGAAATCCTAATGCTGGTATGCCTGGTTTATGCTTCATTAATTTAGGTGTTCAGAAGCTCACAATAATTATATTGCCTAGGAGGACAGATAATAAATGGGGCAGCAGGGCCAGACAAGAAACTGAATGCTACATCACAGGTTTCACTGCTATAAATGATAAAAGTCCAACCTGTCAATAATTTAAAAGGCATAATTGCTGAACATTCCAGCTGATTAAGCTGATAGAGCTGAGCTGTGTCTCTGTTCAGCCAAGTCGCAAAGCGATCAAGCAGCCCAGGGAGCCTAACAACACTGCTTCAGTGTCAAACTCAGTTTTTTTACCTTCCTTCCTCCAAGCGAGTTGCTGACAACAAGAAAAGAAGTGACTGTACAGCAGGGAAAGAATATAAATTGAAAAAGCAGATCCTGGAGAAGCCGAGATGCAACCACAGCGCAAGAGGGATTGAGGCAGGATGTGTGCATATTTGCTTTGTCAACTCAAGGTGACTTTGGCTATAAAAAGAAGCTGTGGACAGATAAGGCATGTAATGCATGAAATAGATGTCATTCGAGAGCAGCAGACATGCTGAAAATGGCCTGTAATATTATGGCAGCACACCCAAAGTTTGACGGACCACTCAAGGGCACTGCATTCATTTAGAAGAGGTAGTTCAGAAGAAAAATAGTAAATAAGTTCATCAAGGATTTCCATAGTTTCACCACCTCACACAAATCAGTACTGCTGCTTTAGGGTTTCCAGAGCCGAACACTTCAGCAATCACACCTGAGGGATAAAATCCTGGTAACTACTGCATATTGGTTACATGTATCACAGCAGCATTGTTCTTCTTACAAGTGCGTTTTTAGGAGGGCTTTTGTTGTTGTTGCTAGTCACACCATCCTTCAGAACAAGGAACACAAGCATAGCTATTTTGTGTAGCTGAATTCAAGGTGGTGCCGCGTTTGCCCCTCTGCATTCTCATTTTAATTCTTTAAGAGCTTACAAATAATTGCATTTTAATAAGACCTCTAGAGAGGCCAGTGGTGCAACCCATCCCCCGCAACTGAGGATCATGCTGTAAGATGGAGTGCAATTTCCGCTTTTGAAACTCCCCCCCCCCCGAAGTCGAAACAGATCTCGACTTCAAAGGATTATCACACTCAGTAAAAATATAAAGGACATAAATTGGAACCATCTCCAGCGAGGCAGGAAATGGCTTTCATCACTACTATGGTTTCAGGGGTGCAGCAGCTCCTGTTCTTGAAGCAGAAACCTTTCTCCCCACCACCACCAAGCAATGAAGTTAGGTTCTAGGGAAATAAGCACCAGGGGGGCAGACAAAAGAACAGACACATTTGGGGAGCAGAAGTATTTGCAAACCTATATAGTGTACAGTGACGCCAGCTTAATATTTTCAGGTCACTAGGGAAGCACAAGATGTTGCCTCTGCCTTAAGCAGAAAAACATGATCACCAGAAAACAGCACTCCTTTATAGCAGATGTCTAAAAAAGGGATGGCATGTCAAAGGAGCTGCCTGAAAAGGCGAATTCCTGCCCAGTCCAGCACCAATCTGTATGTCTTTAGAAAGAAAGCTCAAATGGTGGCGCAAGGAAACCAGAAACTTGACAACTCCTCTCATGTACTTACTTGTGCTATCAATCGTCCTTCAAGCAATATTCTGGAGCCACGGAGTATGAATGAGTGGGAAGAAATGCAGTTATAAAAGTTGTGCCCAAAATTGCCATGAGATTTAAAATGCATACCTCATGACGAGGGGTGTGCACAGGAAAAAAAAAAGGCCTTGGAACCCACCTCTCATTGGTTCGAACTGGGGGTTGCCTCGGCTTGGTGGCTTGGCTTAACATCACATTTCGCCTCGGATCCAAGGCAGAGGGTCGCCTCGCCTCATTTTCCAAAGCACCTGAAGTCTTCCCCATTGACTACAAGGGGAAAATCAAGAAGACCTATATTTTGGCAGAATTGGATGACATTTCCATTGTAGTCTATTCTGAGGGGATGAAGCCTGCCAAACCGAGGGTGGTGGTTCTTTTCTTTTTTTTTAAAGAGGTGTCATGCCTGTCCCTGTGGTTTTGTGGGTGTAGAGGTGCCCTTGCACCAAAGTCACAGGAAGTGGAAAGCCGAAGAAGAAAGGGCTGACGTGAGCATGAGGCAAAACTTGCATGTCTAGCATTCCAAGTGAGCACCAAGGCCCACAACACCCCCACGCCACCCACCCCAGTCCTGGCATAAGAGGAAGACAGGAAGAGAAACAGCAATGCATGCAGATTTACCAGCAAGCCTGATAAGAGGAAGGCGGGCTAGCAGACACTTCTGGAGACAGTGAGAAAGAGAGCAAGGCGCATGCCTTCACAAGGCACATTCCTCGAATCAGTGTGGAGACACCATGCTGGAGAAGAGTGACTGCTTCAAGTTCAGAGCTGACATAGCGCACTGAAAGAAGGGCAGGCAGAGGCAGCAGAAGACAAAGGGAACTCTGAGTTTAAATGTTGATGTGTGTAAGACCTGGCATGTTCAGTGTGCCAATCAGCAAGCCCCACAAAACGATTCTTGCACGAGGTAGGAAATATTCCAACAACCAGAGCATATATGCTGGCACCTGCACCAGTGCAGAGTGTGATGGAGTCCACACTTACCTCCCTGCCCCAGGCACCCAACACGGCTTGGGTTTCCTGGCAGGGATGCTGCTGAAGTCACCAGCCTCCCCGCCATGTTTTCACTTGCAGGCCTACCCAGCAGTGACACTGTAACGGGCAAGGAGCAGAGCAGAGCAGAGTTTGGCTCCCAACATGCTACAGTGCTGCTGTCACTGGATAAGCCCGCAAGTGAATTGTGGTGGGAGAATAGTAGCCCATTACATTGCGGCTGTTGCTGTTGCTGCGCATACACCCTCACTTGTGAGCATGAGGGGGAAAGATGCAAAAAGGGCATTCTCCACCCCAAATCTAGAGCGGAGTCTGTCAGAAAAAGAACCAACAAACTGAAACGCCTTTACCAAGTACAGTTGCCTGATCAGAGATCAGATTAGTGACAGTGCACTAGAGAAATGCAGCAACAGTGTGAGGGCAGCACTCCCTTGATGGGATGGTCAGGTGGGGAATTCTTCCTATATCCCTCCCAAAAGCACTGTGATTG
Source organism: Zootoca vivipara (assembly GCF_963506605.1). Classification (NCBI taxonomy): domain Eukaryota; kingdom Metazoa; phylum Chordata; class Lepidosauria; order Squamata; family Lacertidae; genus Zootoca; species Zootoca vivipara. The sequence continues at coordinate 63,974,699 of NC_083282.1, read as the reverse complement.
GAAGTTAAAGGAGGAGCCTGGTAAAACATCCTAATTGGAAGCTAGTGCTCTCAGTTGTATAACTCCTCTTTTGCCTGCCTGCCTGCCTCCTCACTTGCCTGGCATCTTCTGTTGATAAAGAGATTGGGGAAGGTTACAAAATTATATCAAACACATTTGAAGCCCTCTGAAGTGGTTCCAATGACTTGGGTGCCCACCTCAGATCCCAAGGGGGTCAAAATATCCCAGATCCTCAGCATAGATGAGGCACAGGTCTGAGGTGAATGCACAGTTCCACTTAATGACTTTTTTATACAACTGTCAGCTGCACATTTTGAACACAGTGTTTCAGAGTAAAAGAGAATCTGTATACCAATCAAACTGTGTACAGATACACAGAGTGAACAGTCTGCTTGTAACACTAAGCCAAACCATAGCTAAACGTGGATAAGCAAGTGTGCAGGGACACAGAGCAAAAATCACCACCACTTCTTTCCACTCCTGGTTCTGTTAGTGCCACACTACCTGGAACTAAGCTGTTGTTTCGCTTAGTGTTACGTGTGAACGCAGGCTCACAGGTTGTCTTCTGCAAACAAACCATGCACGGTAAGCCAAGAGGAACCTTGGAGGCAGCTTGTGGTTTGTTTGGAGACATGGAAAAACTATAACTGACTGCACTTTCCCAGACAATGTACAGGCAGTGGCTTCTCTATGCCCATATTGCAATTTTACATGCATGTGCTGTGCAATAACAAAATCTGTTGTTTCTGTTTTCTTTTACCATTCATAACATTTACTAATAGCTTTCCCATTTAGAAACCTAAAGCATTGGATGCATTTATACAGCAAGAACTAGTTCGGCAAAGACATGGTTTTTGGCCATGTTGCAGCAGTGGGTGCTTCTCTTAGGCAGCAATCATATATTATACACATGTAATCCCAACTGAGCTCAATGGGACCAACTTCCGAGTAGACATGCACAGTAATACTGCGTGGCCAGGGCTTGTGTCCACTTTTGCCTCTTATCCCTATGGCAAGAGCACCAAGAAAAAAGATCCCTTCTTTCATCAGGAAAAGCCACTCTCTAAATTGCGTCTGAAGTGATGTCACTAAAGCAGGGGTGAACTTCTGCATACTCGGTGGCCACTGTATTTCTAGCAGTTGGCTGGGGACTGAGAGCACACGTTGCTACCAGTCACCCTCACCCTGCTTCATAATAAATTGATACCCTCACCCTGCTTCATAATAAAATGGTATCACCATAAAGAAATAAGAGCCTCAGAGTTATGGAGCATACAAACTCAGGAGGCATTTGCAAGGCACTATATACAAAACTCAAGAGAAAATGCAACATGTTTATTGTGCAATTTGGGAAACATTTCTATTTTCCGTGCAGGTGAAGTTTTGGGCAGACTTTTTAGCACACTTTAAATTTTGGTATATCCACCAACTCCCTATCACCCAAGCACTACCTGATCAACTAATCTCCAAGAAGGCTGTGGAAGTCCTGAATGGATGCAGAGATTGATTAGATGTGGGGCAACAAACTGAGGCTCGATCCAAGCAAGACCAACGGTTCTGGTAGTCAGCCATCTTATCTGGACTACAGCCTGCTTTGGACAGGGATGCACTCTCTCCCACAGCTTGTGTGCTTTACTGGATTTGGCATTGGTCCTCGATTATTCGGTTGCTGCTACGGCTAGGAAGGCCTTTGCCCAGTTTTGACTGGTGCACTAGCTGTGCCCCTTTCCTGCAGAAGATGGAGCTGGCTATAGTGATGCATGTCTCAGCCAGTTGCCATTTAGTTTACTGCAGCACAAACTGTGTGGGGCTGCAGTTTGAAAACTGTAGCTGGTGCAAAATACTGCAGCCAAATTGCTTTCTGGTATGCACGGCACAGACCAAATTCACTCTGTTTTATACCAACTGCATTGGCTTCTGATATGCTTCTGGACACAAATAAAGGTGCTGGTGCTTACCTATAAAGCCTCAGATGGCTTGAGGCCAGGATATCTGAAAGGCCATCTCTTCCCATATGAGTATACAATCATCTTCTAAGGCCCTGTGGCATGGTTCCACTGCCTAAAGAGGTGACTGCAGGAGACAGGGCCCTATTTGTGGCAGTAACTAGAATTGTGGCCCTCTCACCCAAGGGAGGTAAAAATGGCTTCTCTCTACTTATTTTCAGGGGGGGGCAGTAAAATGGTTTCTATTCTGCATGGCTCTGAATTGTTAGTATGCAGAGGTTTTAATGTGTTTTCTTTTCTGTTCTTAATCTGGTTTATAGCCTAAATCTGTTTTTGTTTTTGAATACCACCATGAGAGCCCTGTAGGGATGAAAGATGGCTTATAAATATTTTTTATGAATAAATAAATTCCCAATAGCTAGTAGTGGTGTGCATGCATGAATGGTTAATCCAATACCAACATTTTAACAATGACTTACACTATTCTAATATTTTCTGAGGGGCAGCTGTTAATCTGTTGCAGCAAAAAAAAACAGCAGTCTCACATGACAATCCAAAATTATGCTACTATGTACAGAAGGCGGAAAATAAGTGAAGAATTGTGCATACCTTCATCTCCTCCTCCATTTCTGAGAGCTTCCGCTCAAGAGCTCGTTTCTCCTGTTTAAAAAATATTTTCACAATTACCATTTTTTGTGTAATTTTTCTACATGAAAATGTACGTTATGGCTGTATTTCCCTCAGTGAAGGAAAATGTATCATTAATAGCATTAATAAGGTTGTCAAACATCACAAAGCCTATATTAAGAACAAACAATGTCAAAAAAACTCTTCTTGGTGTGTTCACACAGCTCATCTCCAACCTCTGCACCAGGGATGGGGAACAGATGTTTTTGAACTTCAACTCCCTTAGCCCTAGAGAGCATGGCCAACGGTCAGGGATGAGAGGAGTTGTAATCCAGAATCTTAAGTGTCACCTTTACTCTATACAGGCCCTTTTGATGTTTCCTCCTGCAGCTCTAGCCTAGCCACAACTACCTATCAGCTCCTTTCACCCCACAATCAACTGTTTTGTCATTAGCTTTATAGGAGCCAGTGGAGTCATTGAAAAGAGCTCAGTTTCCAGCCCCAGCCTATGGATAGTGGACAGTTTGAATTGCACCCTGGAGATACTTAATTTAGCTAGTTTGAAAGTTAAGTACTGGACGTACCATTTCCCAAACAAACGAAACCGGCATAGCACCATTTTACTAAAGTGGATAGAAGGTGTGCCAAGTTACTCTTTCTTATTTATCCTCTGGCTGAGAGCTCCGAGTGCAAAGAAAACACCTCTTTAAAAAGAACATGCACACCATACTGGAAAGTGTTAGACAAGAAGGCAAGAATCAATGGCATTGAGCCAGGATGGCTATAGGAAACCTCTATGTTCCAAGGCAAGAGGCACTGAATACCAGTTGCTGGTGGATAATAACAAGGGGCAATTGCTTTCAAGGCAGTAGCTCACCTGATCCACTTTGCTGCTGAGCACCGAGATGAAAAACGGGAGGGGGGAGGTGACTGTAAGGTTGGTGCAGTGCAAACACACCAACGAAGCCAACCCCAATGCTCCTGTCAGTGCATTTCCATTGCACTGAACTTGCCGCCTCAGACCTCCCTCTCTCCCTCTCAGTTTGTAGCAGCAATGCAGGCAACTAGAAGCCAGGTGAGTGCTGCTTTCACTGAACTGTAGAACTCCAACTTCAATTGTACCTCTCATCCTACATCTTACAAAACTCTGTTTAAAACAAATCAAAACAAAACCCAAAGGCAATATTTTCTGGGGGGGGGGGGAAGCAAATAATAAACAAAATCAAAATGGGGCACTGAAACCACAAATGATTTACTGTTTTCCAAGGAAAGCATTTGGAAGGTATTTTAAGAACTTACATGCCAATAAGCTCAAGAAGAAACAGAGCTTTTGTACTGGATAAAGGGAATTCAGTAGCACAAACATAATATGCTTACATATTAAGCTTGTTATGTGTTCATCTTTAGATTTAAACTTTGCTGGAATTTAAGTATTTTTAGTACTCATCTTCATAAGAAACTTGCACATTTTAAATAATTGTAACACAATGAGTTAGCGTATTTTGATAACATGATAAAATTGACTCTATTCGATCTCATGTTTTCAAAATAGAACCACAATCAATGGAATGTCTCTAATCAACTATATGACATCAACAGCCATGCTAGAACAGTAAGTTCTGGGCTTCATTAGTAGTGATTTATCAAACAGTGTATCTTATTATGCCAGGATGCCGAAATGAACAGTTTTATAGTTAACCAAAAAAAAAACCCACAAGTATGAGAAGCCAAGGAGGAGTTGGGTATTACCCAAGCATTTCTATTTCAAAATGAGTATGCATTCTAAAACCATGCTAAGTTTAAAGTAAGTGGACATCAAAAAGCAGAAACACATACCCTCTTTTCCATCTCTAGCATACTTGAACGGTCAGAGGTTTTTTCTTGCTTCTGCTATTGAAATGAAAAACCAAAGTTATCACAAAAGTAGAAAGTGTTACAAATAAATCCTTTCCAAATAAAATCAGAATTCTTAAGAAACCAAGTGATATAACATTACAGCACAACTGCTTCTATTTTATCATTTGTCTGAGAAGCAGTGATAGCCCTCCTCCAATGCTATTAACTCCTTATCACCAGGGCCAAACATTTGTTTTTGTCTGGCTGCAATCCCAGTACATCCCTTGTTTCTTAGGTCTCTTCACCTGGGCTATTTTGTCAATTTTTGTCTTGATATCGACGAGCTCCAACTGAGCATCTTGCAGTTTTGATTTCAGCTTTTGATTTTCAGACAGGGCACTCTCATAGAGCTGGATAGAAAAAAAGAGAAGCAGAGTTAACTCACAGTGTCATCTACTGAAACATCAACAGTCATATAATGCAGTTAAATAGATGCCTGTCCTGCTGCTTTCAGACCCTGGAGACCAGATTGTACCGCAGCAGTATGAACTGTAACTCATTATCATCAGGTATCCTCTCCAATTTATTGTAGAATAGGAAGTTAAGCAAACAATGCACAAAAATTCTCATGCAAACTCCTGCGTGTATTTACTTTAAAAATAACAACTCTCTTCCAGGGGAACCCTAGTGCTCCTTGGAAACTTATCAGGTATTCCTGAATTAGAAGACTGGTAATGGCAAACAGGCTTCCCTAAAAGAACCCGCTACAACTGATCCTGCCTGGTCTCAAGAGAGATCTAATCATTATTCCAGAGTACATCCTTTCCATTCATGTGAAATGAAGGCAAGCTCCAATAGCACTCCATAGAAGAACCTGAAAATATGCCATGCACAAGGATTCCATGTAGGCAAATCCACCAAGGAAAGGGTCTCCTAAACGTGTGAATGACACTACTCTGTTAACTCAATGAATCCTAATCTGAAGTGATGCACAACACTCCATTCAGGTCACCCCTACTACCTTTCAACTATCACTACTAACATGAAAGCAGATTTTGTGTGGAAACTGCTACAAATAGAAGCAAATCCATTCCTGCCCCACCACCAAGTCAACAAGCAATTGCACCAGGTGGCACTGTGCACTTTCTGCTTCGAAACATGCAAAATGACAGAACATGTTTTAGCAACTGAAATAATGGTGATCTTCCAAGTGAACTATTCAGAAAGTTGGATGTTTTCTATGACATTTTCCAGAGATCCACAGTACAAGTTCCACAGTGCAAGAAATCCACATTTTACAGACGCGAAAGATTGGTAACCTGCCCAAGGCTGCTTAGCACACCCATGGAAGAGGCAGTGGGTAGAAACACAAATGTACCAGTGCCAAGTCCTGTTGAATACTCTCCTCATTCAACTTGCTCTCTCAGTGGATGCTTATTTGTCTTTAGCAGGCTCTTTGTTGGGACTATGCTGTATTGGCATTTGTGCATATATATTTTTTATTGTTTTTCTTTTATTTTCCAACAGAGTCCAGCTTTACATGAAACTGCTGCTTATTAGATAAATGATGGATGGGGGTAGGGAAGAAAGAAGGCCTGAAGGCCTGTCCATTTCAATTACTCACTCTTTTATAATCCTTGCTACTGTCATCCTCCGTCCTGCTGCTGAGGGCAGCCAGGCGATTCTCTCTTCTGGTGTAGGCACTGCGACCAGAGGGCCGGTCCCCGTAGGCATCGCTGGTGCCAGTACTTGAACTTGCTGCGTCCAACCTGGCATCAAACATGATATAAAAACAGCTCCACTCACTTTAAGACCACTTACAGACTTGTATCTTTCTCAATCACTAGTTTTTCAAAGTTTTAGTGTTTGGGTAATTTAGGGGTGGGGGAATTAGGAGAGTTGCAGAGAGATACCGTATTATATGTGACAAAAAGTGTTCCCCAATAAATACTTTCCTCTAACTCAAATGTGTGGGAAAGATAAAAGGGGTGGAATCTTCAAGTAATCAGAAAAACATTTATATCCTTTTGCTGCTCACTGTTAAAACAAACTTGGTTTGGGTAAAGGAATGCGAGTTCATATTATGTAAGGGGTACCTACTAAGTCACTGACAGGTTATCAAGATCCCTGATTCTAGCTTCATAAGCAGTTTAGAGAAAAATGCTGGGAAGAAACGTATAGAAATGTATGCTCAGAGAAAAGCAGACATTCTGAATAGCTTACCTGGAAAGCCTCTCATGCTATAAGAGGGAGAGAAAAAGAAAACACGATTAGCAACTTAAACAAACAAGCCAGTGTTAACAGCCACTGAAGTCTGACAATTGTGAAAGCGATTGACAAGTGACTGCACCATAAACCCAATGGAGTGAAACTGCTGCACCTTGTCTATAGGTTCATTTGAACCAACTTAAATAAATTGAAAGGCATTCAAGGCAAAGGGAAAATCTTGTTGTAAACATACATACAATCTCCATATTTTTTTATACACAGTTTACATGAAGGGGACCTTTATTACTGTCCTACACTAAAGTGTGTGTGTGTGTGTGTGTATTAATATATGTAATATATACAATCTGATATAGGTATGTGAAGTTCTGTTCTGAAGAATTGCATGTATTGTGAATTAAAGCCATTTCATGAAGATGAGCTCTCATCGTCCTTACATGGATAAATGCAATAAGTGGATTCATATTCATCCAAGTAATCCACACAATAAGGGTGAGTGGAACATTCATAACTAGACATGCACACTATTCTTCTTGTAATTGTTGTTGTTGTTTATACCCCGCCCATCTGGCTGGCTTGCAATATATCTAAAAACATAATAAAAACATAAATCCTGACAATCTTCTGTAAACAGGGCTCCAATATCAAAGCTTACAGAAGAAGTGTGTGCATCAGAACCTGTCCAAAGATGAGAAAAACAAAACTGTGTCAAAAACAGCAACTTCTACACGGCATCCAGGGTTCCAAAGGATTTGGTGAAAGGGTTTGAAATGTTTGTGTAATAGCAGTTTTATGTCTTGACAGACGGGGAAACATATTTATACTGTTCAGAAATGAGTTGTTGTGAGTGCAAAAGCATCCATCATGGCTGTCAGACTTGCATCTGATCAAAAGGTTAGAGTTGTCAAACTAACATCTTTAGTGTCCCATTGATTATACTCTGGCCTTTTGGACAGGAAGCACTATAAATACTCAAAATACTTTGCAATGCCTATAAATAGCTTGCTTCCCTTCTTGCTTAGGTCTGTGAGTTTACGTATTTATTAGTCTAATGTTAATAGAGGTTTGTGATTGATTAGGTTCCATGTGAGAGCATGATCTTAATTGAATAATTCCATTAGAACTTAGGGAGGGAAGGGCAAACCTTAGTTTTGTCTTGGTTTATATTCCCACAACCACAATGCTGAGATTTGTGAACACAGACTTCTTTTTCTACGTTCATTTAGAGGTCTTTTAAATGAAAAGCACTAAGCTTAATACTACTGTAATCCCAAATATGATCTATCACATGTCGATGTACAATTGTTGCTAGTCCTGATGCATTCACTTGACTTATGTTAAAGTGTTGTTACATTTTGAAATAATTTAGTATTTAATTGCTATAATGACGCATTAAATAACATTTTTGCTGTTCTATTGTGAGCAGCTTTGAGCACATTCATATGGAAAAGCAACAGACAAATTTAAACAATAAAATAATAAATACTCTTCTTAATAAATAAATAACGGGCCATTATTTTTTCTATTTCGCATACTGGGAAATTTAAAGCTGAGGTACAATTCGCTCATGGTTTCCTCACGAATCTGACCGAAAAAGCTGTTTGAACCAGATATTCTAAGTTCAGTATCACCATTCGTCCATATTGGGCCATAGTAACTCAGGACCATCATAAAATACTCCTAATTTAGAAGTTAAATCTAGTTTTATGGGCACTTCTAAAGTTTGTATTTATTTTAACTAGCAATTTGTTCTGAAAGTCCCCAAGTGTTGATGTACTTGCTTCCTAGAATTCCACACTGTAGTACAGAACCCAGCTTCCTAATGTGTACTTATTGGTCCAAAGTATTCATTTATTGCCACTTTCCCGCTCTGAAGACTGCAAAGAAAAGTCATTCATGTCAAAATTCATTTAGCACACTGCATATTCCTCTGCTAATCTCTTTTAATGACAGCTTTTGATATGAAGTCAAATTTGTAGACCTAATCCACTTTATTTTAAGATTAGCAAGTACTACAACCTAAATATTTATGTTTTAGAATATGAAGAAACTCTTCAAATAAAATAATAATAATAATAATAATAATAATAATGTTTATACCCCGCCCATCTGGCTGGGTTTCCCCAGCCACTCTGAACGGCTTCCAACCGAATATTAAAAACAGTACAGCAACAAACATTAAAAACTTCCATAAACAGGGCTGCCTTCAGTTGTCTTCTAAAAGTAGAATAGTTGCTTATTGCCTTGACATCTGCTGGGAGGGTGTTCCACAGGGCGGGTGCCACTACCGAGAAGGCCCTCTGCTTGGTTCCCTGTAACCTCACTTCTCGCAATGAGGGAACCGCCAGAAGGCCCTCTGTGCTGGATCTCAGTGTCCGGTCTGAATGATGGGGTTGAAGACGCTCCTTCAGGTATACAGGACCGAGGCCGTTTAGGGCTTTAAAGGTTAGTACCAACACTTTGAATTGTGCTCGGAAAGGTACTGGGAGCCAGTGTAGATTTCTCAGGACCGGTGTTATGTGGTCCCAGCGGCCACTCCCAGTCACTAGTCTAGCTGCTACATTCTGGATTAATTGCAGTTTCTGGGTCACCTTCAAAGGTAGCCCCAAGTAAAGCGCATTGCAGTAGTTCAAACAGGTGAGAGAGGAGAAACAAGGATGTATATGATAGAAATACATACATGTGTGTATTTTTTTCAAGTTACATTGCCGATTTGTGGGCGAGGGGAGGACTGTTTCGTACAAGTTTTAATGAAGTACACCATGTATTCAAATGAAAGTGTGTCATGTATGAATCGCTTCTAGCAAAATGAAAACCATAACCTGCCATTTCAATGAAGTCTAACTTAGACAATATATGGAATCCTAACAGAATCTCACCGGACCTTTGTCCAGTTTCTGAACATTCCAAGTGAAAACATTGTGGGGATAAAATGACAATTTTATGTCATAAAATGACATTCTACCAGTTCTGACATGGTTTATGTAAGAGGGAAACATAGTACCAGGCAGAGCCCAGGAAACAGAATGTAATAACAACAATAATCATAAATTCTAAGCTAAAGGATGTAATTCTAACCACACTTTCTTGGAAGCAAGTTCCAGTGAAGCAGTGGGACTTGTAAATGATGCATTGTCAAGTTACCCAAGTGAATAAAAACTTAACAAGTTACAGGAAGTGATTTGACATTTCAGATGTTGCTTCTTGGAAAGCTTAGACCTTTTCCAGTACTTGGAATTCTTGGATACGCTTGGCCTATTTGTATCCCACATGAACCAAGATTGCATGATTAAGTTTATGAAAACTAAGGTTGGGACAAAGGCAAACTTTCTCTGAGCAGCTGTGTTATGAATTTATTTAGAAAGCAAAGCCAACTCTTGACATTGCTGCAGCTGTTGGTAATGGCTACATTTTAATTAAGGTTCCTAAGCAGTTCACATGACGAGGCCAGCACAACTGGCTTCAAGTTTTCTTGGGAGAGAGGAAAAAATGATTGGCAAATGTTTTTTGAGAAATGAGAAAAGAAACTCATTTCCTACATCTTGAAGAAACTCGCATTTAACAAATCCCAGCAAGAGCAACTGATATGAATACTACCCTATATAAACAACATAGAGTTCTCAATTTCTCTCTCTCTAGAATAAACTTATGTAAAATGTACTATGTAGACATATGTTCAAACTATACTTTATGTGAATTTTAAAAATTGGAATTACATCATAAATACAATAATCTCATATGCTTGGGTTTGTTTTTTGAGTGGAAGCAAGGATACTTCCACAGTTCTTTCTCCCCTGCAAGATAGGTTATTGATGCTCTCCATCCTGTCCCCCAATCCATGTATGCCCATGCAATACCTTGAATATGGGCATCCAATTTGTGTTCCTTGTCCTTCACCTCAATCACTCCTCCCCCTTTCCCTATTCTGGGCACATACATAAGTCTTTCTTCACTTGTGCATGCACACCTTTAACAAAAAGTCCAAATAAATCCCAAGAAGCATGCAAGAGTAAAAAAAAAGCAAAGCCTTGGGTTATCATGTTTCACAATGGACAAAATGGAGGCATGAGCTCCTCCTAGCTGGGGCGTTGTAATTCAAACATGCCTTCCCCAGGCAACAATCAGTAGTTATAGGGGTTGCTGTAAATGAAAAGAATTGTGCTCAGGTGAGGAGCAAACGCACACAGCCCTGTGAAAGTGGAGGCTACACACATGATAAACCACCCATTAACAAATTTGCTGACAGGATTCCACACCAGCAATGATTGCACATGTTATACTTGCCAGATTTCTTACAGAATGGATAAATTTGGATTAAATGATTAAAGATGAAGAGATGGAATTTTGATGACATCGATATCATATGAATGGTGCAAAGAAACAAAAAAAACCAATGTGCATGCGTGAGTTTCCAGAATTAATTCTCATGTGGAAATACTGAAAGAAAACTTCATAAAATTGGGCTTAGCTGACCTAACTGTGAACCTGTAGCAGCAGATAGTAAAATAAACAGAAAGGGGCAAATAAGTTGCTGCATAGTTTTTTTCTTTCACCATACACACTTCATTTCTGTTTTTAATGTAGAAGAACAGGGTTAGGTATTGGCAATTATTCTGTAAATTTGGACAACAAAAGGATTGTAAAGAGCCAGGAAAAGCATAGAATTTTGATTGTAGATATATGTAGGATTATGGAACATTAAAGTCCTGCTTTTAAACTCAAAAGGTTCTACAGATGGCATAAGTGTAATTAAAACCATGCTCCTTAAAGCTTTTACAGCAATGCAATTTTAAAAGACTCAGGCATGAACAGCTGAAGTCTCCTGCCAAAAGAGAAACGGGCTTAATTGGCTTCAAATGCTTTCTTCTATGGCCAACATCTGACCCCAAAGGGAAGGAAAGGGGAGGGAAAGTATGATATTTACATGTTTTTGCAAACAAAAATGTTTCCAACATTTATGCTCCTCTCCAACTGGCTGAGCTAACAGAAAACAAGACTTGCTTAGACTGCATAGCAAAATCTATTTTGCATTTTTGTATATTAATTACTGCCCTTATATGAGTGAATGAAGTTTTTTAAAAAACAAAAACAATGGCTTGATAGTTGACTGAACTCCCCGCCCAAAAATGTTTTTTTCCTCCAAAGTTTTCATGCTTATCTTGTCATGTTCACAGTCCTTTTCTGGAAACTGTTTCAGCACCATTCATTAAAGTTTATTTCCTGCAAACTACATGATTCCAGGATATCGGGGATCATGTACTGTAGCTAACACGACAGCACCATGGTGTCACACAGCAAGAAGAAAGCAACATTGTTTTAGCTCTGAATGGAAAGGACAACAGAAAACACATTGGCCCACTTCTGAACAAGTGAAAAAATGCTTCCTGTTGTGCCCCACTGTGGTGGCAAGCAAAGAAACTGTTGGTGGACTGCAGTAAACCAAGCAATCCCATGGGACTAAGGAGACAGGTGATCTGGAGCCTATACCTATGCACCAATCACTTCCTGCCCAAGTAGTGAAATTCTGGCCCTCTAGATTTTGCTGAACCACAGTTTCTATCAGTCCCAGCTAGTATGGTCAGTGGTCTGGGATGATGGGAGTTCAGCATATATAAGTGGTACTATACTGTACTCAAAATGTACATATATGTAACTTAAAATAACAAAATAAAAATATATAAATAGTAGCAAAATAGCCAGTGAAACAAACCCAAGTAACACTAATGAGAAGATGGAACACTGGTTGAAAAATACATAACGATGGACAGGACAGAAAAACTACTAAGCTATTTTCTCAACTGGCGAATGGTATCATAACTGATGTAGTTTACATTATACATGCATTTTTAGGTCAATAAGGTAAAGGTAGAGGGACCCCTAACCATTAGGTCCAGTCACGGACGACTCTGGGGTTGCAGCGCTCATCTCGCTTTACTGGCCAAGGGAGCCGGCATACAGCTTCCGGGTCATGTGCCAGCATGACTAAGCCGCTTCTGGCGAACCAGAGCAGCGCACAGAAACGCCGTTTACCTTCCCGCCAGAACGGTACCTATTTATCTACTTGCACTTTGATGTGCTTTCGAGCTGCTAGGTTGGCAGGAGCAGGGAGCTCACCCCGTCGTGGGGATTCAAACCACCGACCTTCTGATTGGCAAGCCCTAGGCTCTGTGGTTGAACGCACAGCTCCACCCGCATTCCAGGTCAATAAGGTACCACTTTTATATTCTGAGTCTATTCATCCAGTTAACAGCCACAGAATGAGGATGGGGACACACATTATAGCGATCCAGTGAGGACTGATAGCCTATCATCTGGACAGGTATCTTATTTAAGCTGCCACTCTTTATTCAGTAAGCAATAGGTGAACACTAAGCCTGCTTCTCTGCTCCTAGACCAGAAAATCTATTTTGACGCACTGAGATTTCCCATGAACTTTGGCAACCCAGAGAACACTGGCTCTGTTGCTTCATTAATGGCTTATGTCCTTGGGATGATCCCTCTTTTCTGCCCTCAGAACAATTTTACACCCTTTTGACTCACTGAAAAGTTACCAAAGGTAGTCTTTTTGAAGGTGCAAAAATACTTGCCAACTTGGTTCATGGTTTCAACCAAGCTGTCTTCTTCCACTTCTCACAGAAAAGTTTTAAGTCATGTTGAAAAGTAACTTAATGGCTCACTTCAAGCAACTGTTTTCAGATAATTTCCTGAAGCTCCAAAACAAAAGCAAATGTATTTTCAGGCCTGTTCTCCCCTCCTGCTTATGTGTGTAACATCCACTGATGTGCCACATGCCTATAACCCAACAAGCTTGTTTTTGACCAAGTAGCTGAACCACCTCTTATAAAATTATCATGTTCAAAACTGGCTGGAACATAGAGCAGCTTTTCTACAATAGACTTTCATCCCAGCTCAAAGCTGAACCAACTGCAGCTAAGATGAGGTAGAAACTTCAGGGAAGGATGGTCTTTATCCATAGAAGCCATGTCATTATACTAATCTCCCAGACCATGACTTGTCTTGCTTTAGGCAAGAAGAATGTGATTTTACTTAAGACTGATTTATAGGCCATGAATTTTATTCACAAAAGCTGAAAAGATGTGTTTAAATATGCATGAATGGACAAGATTTTTATTAGATGCCAATGTTAAAAAACAGGTGGCATATATTAGCATTAAATCTTCATGGAACCTTTCTGTCTCTCTGCAGGGGAAAGGGTTAAAGGATGCAACTGTACTCTATTATTAGTACAATAAGGACTGCCTACCTTGTTCCATGAACAATTACTGCACTCCCTATTCTCTTTTAAACTCCCTCTTTGAAGGGGAAAAAACTTAACTACTATTTACTAGTCTGAGAACAATGATGCCCATTATGACAAAGATTACTGGAAATGACAAGCAGTCATTTTATGTTAGGTGTGCTGTGAAAAACTAGAGATTTGGCAGAGGCTTAGAAGGTACTGGACAGCCAAGGACACCCAATGTATTTCTCAAACCCAGTCAGTGTTCTCAGTTGTATGTATTTAGGTTAGCTCAAAGATCTCCAATCCTATCCATGTGATTAATAACCCAGGGTAACTGAGCAACCTCTGAATAACCCCAATATGTCTAATACAAAGCATGATTTTTCAGGAGCTATAAATCAATGGATTTAACAGAAAAAAATCCCTGGTTGTTTTGGTTTGGTTTTGCTAGAACATAAAGGATTAGTTGTTATGAATGGCAGTTTCATCATCTAGCTGAAGAGCTTATGGTATTCACAACAGAAACAGAACTTGTTTAATTTGAAGTAAATTCTGTAATTCTAACTGGCATCTACATCTGACTAGCACATGGTTCCAATGCAGTACTCAAATAGGACTGAAACACTGTAGTATTAAAAGGCTTTATTATTTCTGTCTTTTGCCTCAGTTTCCCCAGCTGCCTCTTCAAGGTCTGTGCAGCTGCACTTCATTAGCATCAAACCTAAAGGTAGACAATGCTGCACACAATATCAAGATGAACTTTATTTAACTTCAGAAAAGGTCAGAATTCAGAAACCTACCTACTTGACCACTTTAAAGAAAAATGCTGTTGAGCAAACATTCCACCTGACAATAAAATCTAAAGCTCTCCAGAAAGGCAGTATCAAGAGGAAATAAAATGCAAGCATTCACAGAAGATGCAGGGCCTCTCCTCATTTCATCGTGAGAAGGGTTATAGGGCTGTACCTTCTTTTATCCCACCCACTGGAATATGTCTTTTTATTACAGAAGAATGGAATATACTTACATTTCCTGGAAGGTGGTTCAAATCTAATGAGGATGGCCACTATACTGTTGTAGTGCAACATTTTAGTCATTGTATGCTCTCTCAGGTTGGTTATTTGGGGACAGAAGTTCAAAAGCCATTCTCTGCCAGGCTGAAAGACTAGGTTCATTGATTTCAATGAGTCTACTATGAGCATACCACATTTTAAGTAAGCGCTCAGAGCCAAGGTAGAGCCATGTACATCATGAGAACCAGGCCCTCTGCTATACAGCGCTGGCAGCTGGAAATTGCCTCTTGAACTAAAGGCAGATTGTTGTTGACACTAGAGAAGCATTTCTTCAAGTCTGGTTCAATTTGGTATGAGATGCACAGCAAAAAGAAGTCTCAGTCAATGGAGCCTAGTTTCCCTATGCTCTCAGCACAAATTTGGTTAGTCTTTATTACTTATTTATGACACACACAAAAATAAAAATAAAAAAGGGATAACTGATGTGTAAAAGCACTTCAAACAAAACTCAGCTTTACAACTGGCAGTCCTAAAAGTTGGCTATTCATTAACGCTTCTTACTGAGCTTCAGGCCTCCAGCAGTGTAGGATACTGGAAATGTGTGCCAGATTTATTTAGTGGCTGTCTTGAACATTAACAGTTGTTCTGTAGCTCAGTGCAGAACTTTGATGTTAAGTCTCTGAAGGTCTAGGTCTGGCTTATGTCAAGTCAATTATAGTTGTAGAATTGTTCCCTTAAAATGACTTAAAAGGGGGGGGGAACCCATAAGTAAAAATGAGTTCTGCATTATCTATTACTAAGAACTGAATGGATGGGTCATACTAGTAGAAAAGGAACGGTCTTGAAGCCATGTTGCACAGGGCAGAGAGCAACAAAGGAAATAAATTCCTCAATGCAACATTATTTAATAAAAATAGTTTGGGTAGAATGTCAGGGTATACAACTAATTAATCAAAATCTGAAATATATGCTAACTGGCCATTTTGTTGGTGCACAGGGTTTTAACTTATTTAGGTATTTTGGTTAAATAGATATTTCTAAAATGATTACACTATACGTATTGAATCTGAATAGGTTCATAAAGGAGGTTTTCAGCGATTTGGAACAATGGGCACCACCATGGGGTAAGGTTAATACACTTAAGATTAATATATTGTCATGAATAATATAAACAGATGTGCAATATCCTGTCCTTTTACAAGAAGCCTGACAGATTTTCAAAATACCTTGTTGTTCTCATTATAAGTATTAAAACAATAGTATTTCATCCCAGTAGATAGTTATCTCTACACCTACATTAAGATTTGAATCTGGGTATTCTAGTACCAAAGTCATGTCCAAATATTTTGAACAGCTGGAACCCCATAATCCAGTTGGGGTAAACTTGTTGCCCTCATAATGTTCATAGAATCACAGAAACATAGAACTGTAGAGTTGAAAGGGAGCCTGAGGATCATCTAGTCCAACCCCCTGCAATGCAGGAATATGCAGCTGTCCCATACAGTGATTGAACCTGCAACCTTAGCATTATCAGTGTTGTTGTTGTTGTTTAGTCGTTTAGTCGTGTCCGACTCTTCGTGACCCCATGGACCATAGCACGCCAGGCACTCCTGTCTTGCACTGCCTCCCGCAGTTTGGTCAAACTCATGTTCGTAGCTTCGAGAACACTGTCCAACCATCTTGTCCTCTGTCATCCCCTTCTCCTAGTGCCCTCAATCTTTCCCAACATCAGGGTCTTTTCCAAGGATTCTTCTCTTCTCATGAGGTGGCCAAAGTATTGGAGCCTCAGCTTCACGATCTGTCCTTCCAGGGAGCACTCAGGGCTGATTTCCTTAAGAATGGATAGGTTTGATCTTCTAGCAGTCCATGGGACTCTCAAGAGTCTTCTCCAGCACCATAATTCAAAAGCATCAATTCTTCGACGGTCAGCCTTCTTTATGGTCCAGCTCTCACTTCCATACATCACTACTGGGAAAACCATAGCTTTAACTATACGGACCTTTGTCGGCAAAGTGATGTCTCTGCTTTTTAAGATGCTGTCTAGGTTTGTCATTGCTTTTCTCCCAAGAAGCAGGCGTCTTTTAATTTCGTGACTGCTGTCACCATCTGCAGTGATCAAGGAGCCCAAGAAAGTAAAATCTCTCACTGCCTCCATTTCTTCCCCTTCTATTTGCCAGGAGGTGATGGGACCAGTGGCCATGATCTTGGTTTTTTTGATGTTGAGCTTCAGACCATATTTTGCGCTCTCCTCTTTCACCCTCATTAAAAGGTTCTTTAATTCCTCCTCGCTTTCTGCCATCAAGGTTGTGTCATCTGCATATCTGAGGTTGTTGATATTTCTTCCGGCAATCTTAATTCCGGCTTGGGATTCATCTAGTCCAGCCTTTCGCATGATGAATTCTGCATATAAGTTAAATAAGCAGGGAGACAATATACAACCTTGTCGTACTCCTTTCCCAATTTTGAACCAATCAGTTGTTCCATATCCAGTTCTAACTGTAGCTTCTTGTCCCACATAGAGATTTCTCAGGAGACAGATGAGGTGATCAGGCACTCCCATTTCTTTAAGAACTTGCCATAGTTTGCTGTGGTCGACACAGTCAAAGGCTTTTGCATAGTCAATGAAGCAGAAGTAGACGTTTTTCTGGAACTCTCTAGCTTTCTCCATAATCCAGCGCATGTTTGCTATTTGGTCTCTGGTTCCTCTGCCCTTTCGAAATCCAGCTTGCACTTCTGGGAGTTCTCGGTCCACATACTGCCTAAGCCTGCCTTGTAGAATTTTAAGCATAACCTTGCTAGCGTGTGAAATGAGCGCAATTGTGCGGTAGTTGGAGCATTCTTTGGCACTGCCCTTCTTTGGAATTGGGATGTAGACTGATCTTCTCCAATCCTCTGGCCATTGCTGAGTTTTCCAAACTTGCTGGCATATTGGGTGTAGCACCTTAACAGCATCATCTTTTAAAATTTTAAATAGTTCAGCTGGAATATCATCACTTCCACTGGCCTTGTTATTAGCAGTGCTTTCTAAGGCCCATTTGACTTCACTCTCCAAGATGTCTGGCTCAAGGTCACCAACCACACTACCTGGGGTGTATGAGACCTAGCATTATCAGTACCATGCTCTAACTAACTGAGCTATCCAGGGCAGGCAGGGTGACTCCAATTCCTATCAGCCCCAGACAGCATTGACAATGATCAGGTATGACAGGAGATGAAGTCCAACAACATCCAAGGGCCACAGGATTCCTATGGCTACACCTGAACATTTAATATGTTAAATAAACATTAAATATGTTTATTTAATTTAGTTTATTCACTATAGATGTAAACCTCACATGCATACCATCTGAAAGGCTCATATCAACTTAAATTCAATTTAAGTTTCATCTACCGATGGTCACTGTGTAGTCATATCTCATGTTACAGGATGCGTCTTTTCGGGATATGGACGCGCCGAACCTGGAAGTCCCAGAACAAGTTACTTCCAGGTTCGGTGCGTCTGTGACCTGTGCACACACGCAGATAAACCGTGCTTTGCACATGCTCAGAAGTGACGAATTATGTCACGCGCCTTGGGCAGACGCGGCACTCAGGATGAGACCTTTTCAGGTTGCTAACAGGCCTCTGGAACAGATCCCATTCGCAACCAGAAGTACCACTGTATCTGAAATGTGAACTGATAGTGGTTTACTGTTATTATTAATATTAGTTGTATTTTAGAGTTATTAACCTATTTAGTACAAAGACAAGCTGCTCAAATAAGCCATTTTCAGCACTCTATACATTCCCCAAATTTCTGCCTTCTACCCAATCAGTCAAACTGTTTTTTAAGTTCAAATAGGAGGCATGAGAATCAGTAGACGCAAATAGAGAAGACACAGAGAGGGGGCAAAAACATGCATGCATTGGTATCATTTCCTCTCTAAAATATTTTCCTTTAGAAGCATTTTTGGATTACGGAATATTTAGAGACACACTTCTGCTTTTGCAGTGGGGCAACCTTCTGCAAAGGAAACTTAAAAGAGGATGTCGTGTTCACCCCTCTGGATCCTTACAATCGTGTTTCAGGGTTTAAAAAGTACAGTAAGATTTTACTTTTACTTTTGCAGGGAGGCAACTAAGAACAAATTTGGCACCTTGGTAGTAGCTACTAACAGACACTTAACTAAGTTAACAATTTGATCTCCAATTGCCATGGCTTATCATTTGTGAGAAAACAACTTGAATCCTGTTCAGGCAATTTGTCAATAAGAGTTTTATTCTCCTCCTAATAATAATGTATTATAGGAGTACACATGAGATAATGAATTAAAGCATTCATGCCCACTCTGTATGGTCAAACTATCCTTTTTGCTAGCTTCTCTTCCCAGCCAACTGTCACCTCCCTACAATTCAGATCTTCAAGGCCCATGATTTAATATCTAGTCTTTCAATCATGGAGTGAGTGGAAAATGGAACTAAATGGTCTGCAGTCTATTATGCTGCTGAAAGAAAATACTATTCATACACCAGCTCTACATAGTCAGAGAAAGCAGGCGCACTGCAAAGAAACACTAGCAGAGCAAAGTGTCAAGATTCATTTGAAGCAAACAAGTCAAACCACGGAGAAAGACCAGCAAAAGGAAAATCAGTGTGACTGCTCAATTAGCTCTAGAAGAACCTTCCTACACATCTCCTAATACGGCAGTCAGAGCATGAGGAAAACCTGTTTTTTCCCTTCTGTATACTTTACTCTGCTGCATGAATGGCAATAACTTCATGCAAACGCCAACTGTCTGAGAGACTGACTCGCATACAGAGAGCTAAGCAGAATGCTGGAAGTTGTATGAAGACTGAATCACCTTAGAATATACATGCAATTGATTTCTATTACAGGTTTATTTTGTGAAGATGAAAAGTTATCTCAACAGGCATACTGATTACCTAAGTGAACAAGCTTTGGGACCACATACAAAAAAAGCCTTTCATGGATCTTGAGGCATACTATTTCGAAATGAACTAGTGCTTGTATAAGACAAAACTAGTGGAAGGTGTGTAGATGATGGAAGCCTGATTAACCTGTTTACTGTTTCAGTACAACAAGAGCTCTCCAGAGTACGAAGGAGTGATTTAATTGCTTAACAATAGATCCTAATAAGCAGTTTAATTGACAGATGAGGAAAATTGCCCAATTAAACAATCAACTGCACAGAAAGGAGTCTCTCTCTGTATGGCTCCTTTACATGCCTGTCGCCCAGTGTTTCTCAAACCAGAAATGCAGAAAAGGGAGGTCATAAATCCCTTCCCGACACCTAAAGAGCCACAAAGGAGAACAAAAGTAAGGGTGGGGAAGCTGGATGAGAGTTGTGAAGCACAGCAAAAGTGGGTTCAAGTGAAGAAGTAGTGCAAGAGATGGGAAAGTTAAGCAGGTATCCCCATGGATGATAAATAAAATAGAAGATCTTTGCTTAGCCATTAATACATGAGCCCCTGACTTAAGGAATGGCACTAGGAAAGGTGCATTACAACTTTAAACAAAATCTTTAAAGTTGCCATTGACCCACTAGTTTCTTAGGAAGTTAATCCTCAACCAAAATTACCTTAAAGTGTTGTGACTCCACTTACACATCAAGTATTAACACATGCATCGTAAAATAGGTATTCGGCATTATGTTTAGCTACAGCTAAGATGTATTGCAGGTAAAGGGTAAAGGGACCCCTGACCATTAGGTCCAGTCGTGACCGACTTTGCAGCGCTCATCTAGCGTTATTGTCCAAGGGAGATGGCGTACAGCTTCCAGGTCATGTGGCCAGCATGACAAAGCCGCTTCTGGCGAACCAGAGCAGCACACGGAAACACCCTTTACCTATTTATCTACTTGCACTTTGACGTGCTTTCGAACTGCTAGGTTGGCAGGAGCTGGGGCCGAGCAACGGGAGCTCACCCCATCGCAGGGATTTGAACCGCCGACCTTCTGATCGGCAAGCCCTAGGCTCTGTGGTTTAACCCACAGCGCCACCCATGTCCCCAAGATGTATTGCAGAGCTGTTACTAAATTTAAATATATAGCTACTTCCCAGTTTTCTTCTTTGGAAGCAGAGTAAGTTACAATCATAAGAGCATCTAACAGGCTTTTATGTCATGGTAAATACTAAGAATTTTCAGTGTACCAGATCACAATTAATTGCCTGCAACTAATAATGCAGACTCACTAAAGCCAGTTTGCTTTAAAATCAAAGTGAAATCTAAACAAGGAATAGAGAAAAGGGGAAATTCACCAGTTTCTCTGGCTCATCATTCAGGTAGCAAATGAATTCCCATAAATGCTAACCCAGTTCCCTACACGTTGCTGACTGCTGATATGTAAATAAATATCTGGAATTTTTGAAAGGACATATTCATTGCAGCTGCTTTAGATTATTATATCAGCTTTGTACTATTTCTCACCTACAATACGATACAGTAGCGTTAGTATCAGACTTGCATTTGTATGAAGTTTCTACTGGTCATGGCAACACAAGTATGAAATGTTTCTATGTGCCATTAAGTAATCAGAAATGGCAAGAATGTTCAAATTGACTCATGCTACTTTTTAGAAAGAAAGAAAGAAAGAAAGAAAGAAAGAAAGAAAGAAAGAAAGAAAGAAAGAAAGAAAGAAAGAAAGAAGAGTGATTCAGGAAAACTTACAAAGAATTTGTGTTCAGAAGGTTTTAATACTTTCTTACAAATGGGAACTCTTGACACTTTGAAAAATAATGCCAGCTAGAACTATGGATATCTCAACTTCATCAGTATCTCTCACAAAGAGGCTATTTTCTGGACCTTTAAAGTACTACAGATCATAATATTCCATCAGAATTTTCCAGATAAGAGATATGTCCAAACTTCAAAATGCTAGCAATATTGTGAAATATAAGAAGCGCACAGCAGTTTAACAAGCTGTTCAGGTTTTGCCTGAATTTTCATTTCAAAGCCTATGCCCTCCTAGTAAAAATATTCAGCAAATGCAGTTCCTGTTCACTGTGAAGAGATAGGAAGCAAATTCAAGTGATTTACTTATAATCCCTGAATCAGTAACTATAGCAAGATGTGAAGACCCTGCATAACTATACTGTTGAAGGCTCCTTCTACAGAAGAGCTTTGCCAAGGCTTTATTTCACACAGATACCTTCAGAAGAGAAATGAATCACACAGAAAGACTCAAGTGGGAAAAGGCACAAGTAATCTGTGAACATAATCAGCCCTTAGCAAGTTACAATATAGCACAGAAATGAAAAGCTCTTTGCTTACTCTGAGTGTCTTTGCAATCGGGGAAGGAGACGATGGGGGAGAATCAGACTGAGACTTTCTGTTTCGAGTAAACTCCTTACTCCTGGTATACAAGGACGACATGGTCCATTCAGGGTGGTGGCAAGGCAACAGGTCACCTCTCAGTAGGAACAAGATCCAACTCTTCACCTCTGTCTCACTATGTGCAGCTGGGTGGTGCCTTCTAAAGCAAGAAGAAACTAGTTTGACAATTATAGTATTTTAGCCAGTGTTCAAAGTTACAAGTTTCTAGGCACCAGGCTGATGACTGCAGAAACAAATGTCACAGTGGGCTGTTCTCCATAATGCTTTAATCATGACAAGACAGACCCCCAGGAGCTTCTGCTGGCAGAGGAGAGTGCTAGAGCATGTCACTGTCAGGTCTTCCAAAAGATTTTCTGCTATTCAGAGCTTTCACACAGCAAAGCCAGACTATTTCCAAACAACCGATGATGGCAAGAAATCCGGTAACAAAATTGGCAAAAGCCTAAAGATTACTAGTTTATCCAGCTAGGAAGACGCCTTAGCAGAATTTTTTTTAAATCCACAGCCTTGTCGAGGCAGATCTCTGTTGCTGGAGCAGGGCTGCATCATTAGGGAGAAAGTACAAATAAGGAACAAATGCTGCTACAGAAAGGGGCAGTCCAGATGAAACTGTGTTTTGTTCCATGCTCCAAGTTAGGAACGCCTTCACACACTTCTATCTACCCTCCCCTCTTGCTATTTTCTGACATTCCAAATCCTTACTTGCTCAGTGAGGAATGCTGGAGGGAGGCCAAAGGCATAGATTCACTTTCAACTTGGGATTTGGGCTGCTACTTGTAGGAGAAAGAAAGCTGAAAGTTCCTAAAGCCCAGATGGCTTCGAAGTATGAGGTCAGAGCACAATTCAGTCAGCTTGCTTGCAAGGTCTAAGTTCCAGCCACTAGTTTTTCTAGCATGTTTGGGTGATTTAGGGCTTCTTCTTTAACAAGGTGTTTTTGTTTGTTTTTTGCATTTTAGGCCACTGCCAGGCAGTCAAAATTTGTGGAGCAGAAAGTTAAAAATCTCTTAAAAGTTTGAATTCTAAGTAAAAATGAACATGTTGCTAGATAGGTGTGCCCAAGCAAACTCTAATTTCCTTTTAACTCTATCATACATTGGGCTCACTTGTGTTGAATGTATAGCTAGTATTACCTGATGGTAACAAGTAAACTGAAGAGCTAATTAGCACAAGCTGTAAAGCTAATTCACTTTTGTATAGGCATTTGCTAAATTGGTTTGGGTGTGATACATTTTGCATCTCATACACAATCTATGCACTATTCTTCGGGATTCCAACAGCATTCAAAAGCAAAGCTAAAATAAAGTTTGCCTTTAGCAAATTAGCACTCAAGAATACCAGGGATAATTATTTAGTTCTCAGAACACTTGAATAATCTCCAAGTCAAAATACAATTGAGAACAAGAAAATATCATTTAGCATTATAATGACTGTGCTTAACAAATATTCAAACAGGTACTTAATTGGGAAAATATGCAAGAGGGATGTTGGCTAACAATGATAAATTACTGTGTACTCTTCTGAGTATAAATGCCTGGCTCTGCATTACAGAATTATGTAAAATCTAATTTATGTGATTAGTTAAGGGACTGAAATTTAGGTTCAAGTTCCACAAATATGTTTAGGCAAAACCTTTATTACACTGCAGCTGAAGGAGGTGTGTGTGAAAAGAGTAATCAGATAACTGATAAGATTTATTTTTTCCAAACCTGATTAAGAAACTAGTAGAGCAACTATCGTATTCAAGTACAATTTATACGAATTAACAAGTCAGCTGAAGATACAAAGGGGAACAGTAGATGCTTTAAATCCTATTTTCTTAGGCAGAGCATCTTGCAATGAGTTAGAATTTAAGAATATGCACACACATTACTTTTAACCTCTTATACATATGAAGCAACCCTTTGCTGCCAATGTGCCTATTTGCATAATTGGCCCACATCGCAAAACAACCTTAATTCATTTCTTTAAATATCTTGCACTTCTGCTTTTTCTTCCATGATTGCTTGTGTTCCCAAACAAAATTATTCAAGTAGCCTACCTCATGACAAGAGAGGTCGTATCAGAATACAAAAGATCTTGAAGGTAACCCAGCTTGACATCAAAGTGGAGTTAAGGATCTCCAAATTCCACAAACCACTTCTTTTTTCTAACATTATGTCAATATACCAAGAACAATGGAGTGATTCATAATCAGCAGTGGCTAGACTCTGCTAGAAGGAGCTGGGGCGGGGTAGGGGGGAGGAGAGCTTTGTGTTTAAAGACAAAGTACAGCTAATAGATAGCATAATTTAGAACACACTGAACCTTTAATGCCAGTGTTCGGTTTTAGGCTGCTGCATGTTGTCAATTAAAGTTCAAACCTTTTGAGCAGTTGATATTTTAAACAGAAAGGAACTGAAAACAATCTAGAGCTTCTTAAACTTTGTGAAATCAGTATCACCCCTAAAACTTACTAGACCATCCTTCTCACTAATTTCACTGGTTACAACCCAACTACTACAACCCTAAACCTTTCCCCAATGTATCAGCCTACCCATCATTGTGAATTGTGTGATGTTGACTGCTACTCTTCCACAGTAGCAGCTTTACCACCACTTGAAGTAACTGAGTCAACAGCACTCACAATTCCATGTACTTCCTTTCAGTGATCCGAGTAGGAATGCCAAATCACTAGGAGGAACATCAACATTGTGACTGTGTACAATCTTATTACCAATAAGGTATCAAACACTGGTTGTGTCTCGTTCACCAGTCCCAGTGCCCAAGCCTACAGAAGGTACTTCCTGCAAACTTCAATAGCCACACATTAGTCCTGTAAGAACATAATACAGTATGGGTGGCATGAGTTAGAAAGAAGATATAAAGCTTTTTAAAAGTGGATTCATCAGAGACATTGCTAAATTATGATTATAGCCCGCTTTTTGACAAGAGTCCCCAAAGAAGAGCCCAACTAAAGATGGCAAGCTATCCGAACCTTGCCTTGAATTAACTTAGAGCTGATTCAAGGTTTTCTGGGGGAAAGATCAGACTGTTTTTTATACTATCTGAGAGGCTCAGAAAGATTACCTCCTGCTTGAGAATTCCATCTCCAATTGCATCAGAACCTGGAGGGGAGGGAGGGAAACAAAATCCCTTTCCTTTTCTATAACTTGTTACTTGCCTCTGCCACTGCTTAAGAAGACGAGAATGGTGGGGAGGGTAGATAGGCATGGAGAGCTAGGAATTTTAATCTGAGCCAGTGAAAAATTTCATCAGGGCTCTTCTATCATGACTAAGTACCTATGGTGGGCTTTTAGGAGTTCCCACAGAAACTTCACCAGCATCCCTACTCACAACATTTATGAACTATAACAGGAGCAGACATGTGATGACATTTTTGCTGCCCCTCCTTCCTCTCATGATTTTCTCCCCCCAGAATAGTTGTGTCTTATATTGCCAGTGAGAGAAAAGGGTAAGGAAGACTGCTTATAATTTTGCTTTTAAGCTAAAGTCAAGAAACCTAAACCATGTGCTTAAGATGTGTTAATGTGGTTATTCCACCTGACAATCTTAATTATTTTCTTCTTGATGTCCAAAGAGTCAGCTAAACTTAACTATGGGATATGAGCTAACTCACACTCACAACTTCCTTTCCCATAGCTTTAAAATACTTCATCCTAAAAAAGCATGGACTCCCCATTATCTGTTTCCAATGCAATAACTCTCTAGCTCTCCAGTTGATTCCCTTCATTCTAGAGCCCATTTATCCAGTTGGAAAGGCAGAGTACATGTAATAAATTATTATCAGCAGCAGTAGCAGCATGTCTACTAAAATTTAACATGGAAGGAGGTAGATTTAGTAACAAAGTCTTTCTATTCTGTTTTTTCTCCCCACTTCCTAAACAATCTACATGCTTCTGTACTGTGTCTAGATTAGTTATGTGCTAGATCCTTATAGCCTCTGGGTTGTGAATATATAACCCTCTCCCTCTAATTCTATGGGGTTATTTTCATCTCTTTGTACTCTCTTTCCCTGAATCTGAACTTTCAGTTCAGAGCTACAGCTCTTACTTATATCTTCCAAAGAGTGCTCTTACTTATATCTTCCAAAGAGAGTGCTCTTACTTATATCTTCCAAATGAAACACTGGTTCTTCTCTGGGATCCAAGCAGGATAACTGAGGTTAAAATAGCTTATGTACTACAATTCAAGGGTCACCAACACATCACTTATAGGCACCAGTGTGCCAGCCAATACCTCCTATGGTACTTACAAAAGGTCTCAGGAAATATCCTGTAAAAATTCACAATGTACCAGACTCCTGCTCAATTTCTGTTTGCACTGGCTTGATGTCAACTACATTGAACAAATGTAGTTTGTTCATTAGACACCATGACTGGTACCACCCATTCCGAACAGAGGAAAGGTGAAAAGAGCATCTCTCTGTGAGTGTAATGGTAGCTGATGTAGGTCTCTTCTCCATTGATGCAGGACTGCTATGAGGAGCCTGCCTGCACCATCTTGTGGTGCTTTCTCTCTCTCTCTCTTTCTTTTAGATAGGACAGTCGTTATGTGCTATAACTTTGGCAAGCAGCTTTTTCAAAATTCTATGGCACTTTCTCAAAATTCCAAGTATGCCCCCAAAAGTTGGCAACCCTGTTAATTGTTCATCACATGGTATTCCACACTATGTAGTTGTGTAAGAGTTTCAGAACTCTATCCTATCCGCAAAGATTTCAAGTCAATACAGAAAAAGTACTTTTAGTATTGCTTTTTACTTTTAAATAAAATGATAGTAAATAGTAAAGTGCTAGATAGTCCTATGCAAATATTTCATCAATTCTCAGACTACCTCAATCATAGGAAAACCCTTATGACAAGAAGCCTCGCATGATCTGAACTGACTTGTTCCTATACTTGACCTCAGCTAGAACAAAGGTCAGTGACATGCATTTTGATCACAAATACAAACAACACTGTCAAAATATTTGGTAGTTTTAACAAAAAGTAACTACTTATTTTAAAAACATTTCGTGGCAGAAGTTCAGGGATGAATGTGGATGTTTAGGCAGCTCAGACGGCACCATTCATTCACAAGGGGAGGCTATCAGCAGGCTTATGGGGGAATTCCAAAGAGGGCCAAGCATGCTCAGTGGCCACAAAATGATGGCCGGGCTGATGGAGGGAAGAAAAAACAGGAAATAAAGGAATCAGGAGAATGGAATGAAGTACTGCATTCTGAAGAGGTCATGGCTGAATGGAACCCTCAACAGGATCACTCCACAGTGCAGCACTATGTGGCAGGTCACACATGTAATCTATCATTCTGCTTTACTGTTATAAGCACAATCCTGAGTATGACAGGGATAATGTCTTTGATTCTAATGTATGACGGCAAGATCATGTCCTGTAAGAGAGACTGCAAAACAATTTTTGGAGGGGGAATTGGCACTAGGCTGAGATATAAACATGATGAAAAGCACTGCAGTGATTTCCCATAAAAGGAAGACAAGCAAAGCCCTTTGCCTGCAATGTACTGAGTGCTGATTTATTGCCATGTAGTAGGTTCTCAAGTCCTGGAAATGAAGGGATTAGAGTAGAAGATCCCACATAGCAATTAAATACAGAAGAATCCAGCTGCAATTCAGAGATCTTCCTTGATCAGCTACTATACAATAAATCATTAAAGGTAATTTCCTTTAACCCTGCTGAATAAAATACCGGGTCCAAAAGTTCATATGGCCTGCTATAAAACCAGCTAATCTTCCCTATCTAAAAGATAGCCTCAGAACATAGTTCTTGCTCAGTTCATCTATAAAGCTGGTAAGAAAGAAGAAGCAAAATATGGCAACCCAGAGAACATATTCTCATTCATCTCCAATAAAATCACCTACTTGGGTGCATGCAAAAGTTTGATCATACTTAAAGACGGCAACTTTTAGAAACAGCCAGTTTCTTTTAAATATGAGTGGCTAAAGAGGAACTGCAAGGAGATCAAACCTATCGATTCTGAAGGAAATCAGCCCTGAGTGCTCACTGGAAGGAAAGATCCTGAAGCTGAGGCTCCAATACTTTGGCCACCTCATGAGAAGAGAAGACTCCCTGGAAAAGACCCTGGGTGTTGGGAAAGATTGAGGGCACTAGGAGAAGGGGACGACAGAGGACGAGATGGTTGGACAGTGTTCTCGAAGCTACGAACATGAGTCTGACCAAACTGCGGGAGGCAATAGAAGACAGGAGTGCCTGGCGTGCTCTGGTCCATGGGGTCATGAAGAGTCAGACACGACTAAACGACTAAAGAACAACAACAACAAAGAGGAACAGAATGTGCATGTACTAAAATCAGTAATCGGTTTATAGAAAGGACTAGCAAAGTGGATACATCCCACAATTTCCTAGGCTTGAGGTCAAGAAGTAGATTCTACAGAGGGCCAGCACATTACTACACCCCACCCCAAGTTATATACATATATAGCAAATTATAGTAAAAATTGACCATGGGGGGGAGACTAAAGACCATGACTATAGAGCATTGGTATACTGTGAAGAGATTCACCTAAAAACAAATCTATTAAAACAAAAGAACCAAGAACAAAGTAAAGAAAAAGGAGTAAATTTTACAATATTCATTACTTCAGAAAGAACGGGAATACAAAGCAGGTGCTTCCTATAAGTCAAATACCAGAACATACCATGTTGTTTTAGTAAGAGGGATATGCTTTCCTCTAGTCCCAGAATTGCTTTCTGAAAAATAACCATCACTTAAACATAGGCAGAATATAAGGTTCTAATTTATAACCATGTAAACTACTAAAGTCACTAAGAATGCCATCCTATGCAGTCTTATGAGGAAGAATGTCGCAGTGAATACAGTGGAATTTTGCGCACCAAAAAGCATGCACAGAATTGGGTGTAATTTACAGTAGTCCAACAGAGATAAATAAGAGTCAGCATCAAATCCAAACATCACTATTGCAAACAACTTCATGCTAAACACATTTCTGCACAGCAGGCTGTGGCTGCAAGAAAACCAGATGTGACATCCAGCAATCTGGACTAACCTTTTTTTACTGGTTAGTCATTGGATTATGTTATGAATTTGGTGCTTTGCAAGCCAACTGGGCTGAAATCCCTGCCAATCCATTTGTGATGCTGTAGTCTTTACTAAAAGTAGTTGCATCAACACACTGTATCCTTGGGGCCTGAAAGACAATGAGAGGAGTCTTGGTAGAACGTCCACATGGTAGTCTGAATTCAGTAATCAGTACAAGATTGTCGGATTCATGATGACACTTTGTAGCTATTCTAAACCATATAAATGGACTGGTATTTAATAATAATAATAATAATAATAATATATTTTGTTCCTAGCCCATGTAACTGGGTTGCCCCAGCAACTCTGAGTTGCTTCCAATATGATATACAGAAACAGAATAGCAGCAATAACACAACAGAACACCACACATTAAAAGCGTCCTGATACAGGGCTTCCTTCAGATGTCTACGGAAGGTCATATAATTATTTATCTCTTTAACATCTTTAAGCATTCCACAGGGTGGGCATGACTACTGAGAAGGTACTGCAACTTCCTCTGGTACAGGCTGCAATTCCTACACATTAGTTCTGGAACAGCAGGCTGGGTGTGTGGGAAGGTATGTATGTAAATTATTTGACCCTCATGAGTTAGGGATGAAATGTGCCTAATACTAATTAATGTCTATTGTATTAAAATCCTGAAAAGCAGCCAAACTCCCATCAACTTCCTAATGAGACAGCTATGTTGATAGTTATTTCCATTCTCAATAGGGCAGCTCATACCACACCTGCATTTTCTCTTTTACATTTGTACTTTGGGGTGGGGGTGGGGTCTTTCAAGAAGAGCTGTGCTATTCTATAAAACTTTCCACACTTTCTCTTCACTACTGTGCTAATGAAAAGGAGTGAACTTTCATACCATTCAATTGATAGACTTGTTTCATTGCATACTTTATTTTACCGGTATATGCTCAACATATGTCATATATCTGGTATGTGTCACTGAGCCTTTGGAGGTTAAATAAGATGGAGTTGGTATCTTCCACCTTTGACCTGCAGGGTAACTAGTACAACAACAACGTACATTTGAGCTCTGGGGAGATATCACAATGGTCTAGAAGCATTCCCTTTCCAGACTTCCCATCAGGTTGGATACTGCTTTTAAGGGTTTGCGCCTGGTGTTGGACACTAGGGACAAAGTGGGACTGTTGTTGGGATGCGGCCCACCCTGCTGCCCAATAGTCTACACCAGGCATCCCCAACCTGTGGCCCTCCAGATGTTTTGGCCTACAACTCCCATGATCCCTAGCTAACAGGACCAGTGGTCAGGGATGATGGGAATTGTAGTCCAAAACATCTGGAGGGCCGAAGGTTGGGGGTGCCTGGTCTACACAAAAGAGAGGAATGACTATATTCAAAGCAAGGCAACATTCAACTCTGAAATACTGTAATTTAGAAAGCATAAGTTTCATTCAAAAAAATATGAAAAGGAACATTTCATCAGTAGGCTATGCCTAATTTCATTATTCCCCTTAAAATTAAAATAAATGGATAAATGATTTCCCTCTCATTTGCAGTTAATTTTCCCCAAGACATACAAAGCTACTCGGGACAGACTTAAGTAGCCTTGTTTATAGGAGACAAACCACTCCACCATAAGACTTGCAGCTACTGAACACTTTGAAATGCTTTGCTCAGTACTGGCCATCATCCAAGAACATAGACTGGGCTACAGAGGCTATTAGTCTGACACGGTACATCAGGTTGAATGTCTGAGGTAGAGAAGGCTCGCCCGATTTCCACAAATTAGGTTTGGAAACTTTAACTGGACCATCTTTTTCTGTTTCCCATCCATCATTTGGACTTCAATTCTTGTCCAACTGTAATGAGCCAGATAGGAAAGGGTTCAGCAACAGCAATTCTGAATTTAAGTTATAATTTATTCACAGGCAGCAATGAAGACCAACACAACCTTACTTTATATGACATACTTTTAGACTTGTGTGTAATTTTTACAATAACACTCTGTCCCGAAATTATAGGTGCCTTTAAACAGAACTAGCTAGGTGCCACTTAGCTTTATTTTTTGGCTTTAAAGTTCAGCATCAGGATGATTGCAAAATAGCATGGAAGACTTACTTCCTACACCTATAAGTGAGCATAAGCTTGAACAAAATATGGGAATGTACCCAGGTACACACATATGAAATAATAGTATAAAAAAGGTCCCATATATGAGAATTCTAATTTACTGTGCTGCTCATGCTCCATATCCTGGTTGATCACGAGTCCTAAACTATACTTAAATACATAAATGGCTTTCAGTTTAGGACTGCTATAGACCAGCTACTTCAATGAATTTTCTGTCATTTTTGTCCTCACTTCTTTCTAGTCCTGCCAACTGTGTTTACTGTGGGGAAAACAGGCCTACAATCCACTGAGTGCAGGGTTCTTTATTAGAAAGTTAGTAATTCAGAAGTATGTCCCCATTGTTTTTCATAATTAAATGTTTTATTTTATCATAAGCTAAAAGTTGCCCTTTCTCCCACACTGCAAAGGACATAAGCCAGGATGAAAGCTTTCCAAGTGCTATACAGCCTCTCTGCTAGGAAATAAAATAACATGAAAAACGCCCTTCTAGGCAATGCTCTCTGGATTCCCAAAAAAGGAATTGTACATCACAACTGTTCTATTTACAAAAATAGTTAAAAGGACAACATGTTACTGTTCACTATTTGTTGCTCTTCCATATTAGTCTGCTAGAGGCTCACCTAACATTACTACCAAGCAAACTCCATTGCTTCAAAGGAACTTGTAGCAGTGTCTGACTGGGGGCATACCTCACCATATTAGGTAGTCAGATCCCAGAAAACAAAGAGCTATTGCGGGCAGACATAAAAGACTTTGCTCCTGGAGAACACCATGACAGTAAAGCAGAGAAATGAATGGAAGATTTTACGGAAGGTCTGTAGGAGTAGCAGTGTGATTTGAGGGGAAACTTTCCGCTGAACTGTTAAGTGTACAATGAGAACAGTAGATGTAGCACTTTTGCAACAAAGCAAGTGTTAAATATACAAGAGATCAGCACAAGTCTGCAACTCATCTTTAAAGCTAAAATATTAGCATAGAGATTTCACTGAATTCTCAAAAAGAACTAGAAAAAACACCAACAAGTTTAAGATCGTGAGTTTGAACCAATCATGTGACTAGCAACTCACGCCACAGGGCAGGTGAATTCCAACTACGTACATAATTTCCAAACACATCCAGTTTCAATTTGTATTCCAATCATGCTCTTTACTGCAGGTACAGGAAACATAACCCCCCCACAGACTGCTTGCCTCCAACTCCCACCAGTCCATGTTAGCATGGCTAATGGTCAGGAATGCTGGGACCTGGAATCCAACAACATTTTGAGGATGAACTGCTTTAGCAGATGGGTGCTCTACAAATTTTATGTCACCTGTTGCAACCACAGAATTATAAACTGGATTGTATCAAGCATTGCACAAGCAGAAGGTCACACGTGCAACTTTTCCACATTTTTGAAACGAGCTGTTACAAATTTACATTTTTAGTGTGTTTACCTTTAATAGATTAAGTTAAATTTACTTTTCATAACAGCCTCAATGTAGCATTTTTTTACACACACACAAACCACCCTCAAACCAAGCCAGCTTCTGAGCATGTGCTAATACTTGGGCTTTCTGTCCATCTGGCAGGCTTCTAACAGTACATATAATTCCATGTGAGGTTCACACAAGATCAACATCTGGCCAAATTATTACAGTTAGAGGAAAAAATTCAAAATGAGTCCCAACAAAAATAAAAAATAAAATGATGTCAGCAAGACTACCGAACTGTTGTTTATTTATCTCACTTCTAACAATATCTTTGACAAGCTTATTTGAAGGAAGAAATGCTACACTATTATTTGTTTGAAAAAAAGGAATTTTCAGTCCAAATTTATTAAGAATCCCAATTCCTCTTACTGGAAGTTCTCACATAAATTTATTAGTTTCTCACTTCGTACTTTGATAGCTGCAGAACATGCTCCCTCTAGTGGCAATTCTGCTAAGTGTTTTGGTCATTCAGTGATGTCCTACATCATTAAATCTTATCAAAATCATATTTGGCTGAGCCAGCAGTACTGATGAAAACATGACATCAGATAAACTTCAAAATGTGCCCCTGCATTTCAGGCACTTCTTCTTAATACATTTGCACTGCTTTGATACTATTCCCTGCAGCATCTTCCATATCCTTTGCCATGACAGCCTCATTTTGCCCAACCTTCTATTTAATGTGGTTGGCTGAAGCAGCCTATGAGATTATTGTCAATGATGTCATGATGGTCTGATGCAATGCCATCATGGATGTCCATGAACAAAACCATGTGACACTATAGCCAAATAAGTCTGTGCAGATGAGCCAAGAACTGTAAACAATGGAGGCCCTGGGGCTTTGGGGGGCCCTGGGAAAGTCATTTGGGGGCCCCTTAAAGGGATGAAAAAAAGTCAGGCATAAATTTTCACTTAAGTCCATACACAAGGCTGCAATACATTCACTGTGGTAGATTTTCATTACAACAGGAGTGGAAATATTGCTTCATATATTATATCAACACTACACTGTAAATACATGAATACACATGATAAAAAGAAACAAACTGTTACTTCCATATGTGATGCTTTTACATAAACACAAACAGCCCCTGCCCCCCCCCAAAAAAACCCCCACCTAAAATAGATTGTATGATATCATGGTAGGAGTAGTAACTTATAGAGGTTTGGGGATGACCAGTTCATTGATGAACAATGGTACAGTTATTAATAATTTCAGAATCAATTCTCTACTTCCCTAAGGAAATGAACTTTTTCAAGCCTTCTTGGAAGCAAAGTCCACAATCAAATCACTGTAATCTAAACCTCTACAAATGTTCAACTGAAAATCAGTGCTAATTCTACTATTTAGTGATCCTGTGACATAAAAGAGCACATATAATTTTTATCAATTCCAACTTTGAAAATGTCCTCTCACTAAACACAACAGGTACAAGTACAGTGAGAGTAATGTGAAGTACTACACATAAACTGATATAAATAACTTGAATATTACACTTATGAAGCTGTGCATTTTTCTAGAGATTGATAATATAACAAAAAAATGCATGATCTGAGACAGCAACTCTGCTGAATCAATCTCTCTCTCAAGGAGCAAAGATACATCTTTGCAGCCCTTTCCAATGTTATCATCTCCCATTTTAGCCAAATATTTAACATCAACTATTAATTCATCCTTTTCCTTCAACTGCAACATTTGCTTAAACCAGTTACCTAGGTGAGCAATTCTTCCATCTACCATAACATTAAATAATGTTGTGCAAAATTTAGCTGTATAATCGAGAATGAGGTCACCTGCTCTTTTGCCTAGAGAAAGTTTGCATTTCTATCTCACATGCTGCTCAGGGAATGTTATCTCCACTACTGATGTGGATGGGCCTGGCTTAAGAGGAGAATGGCCCCCTGCCAGTGATTTTGTAGAAAGGAACATGCTTGCCTATAATGCTGCTGAAAGAAAGCATAACGAGACTGACAGACTATAAAAGAGGCAGGCAGAATTTTGTACATTAATTTGGAGACCCCTAAATTCTATCAAAGGGGGAAAGATACAGCCATCTTGTGATTTCCTCTTATTAGTAAGTAGTGGAGGGCACAATGCTTCACTTTTTCCAAAGTGGAATTTGGATTATGGCACAACCAGGAAGTCTCCAAAGAACTTCAGATCAAGTATTGTGGTTCAAACCTAACTTGGTGGTCAATGCACACCTCGAATTTTAGCACAAACCTAAGTACCTTTTCTCTTGCTTCTGACACACTACTATCCTACAGTCCAATGAACAAGGAAAAGAGCTACATAATTTATTAATGCAACAAGAAGAGAATACTAGGCCTATTGCTAGATTCAGGTGCAAACTCCAGAAAAACATTTCAAAGTCCACTTTCACGTACATATTCTCAAAATGCAAAGGAATTGAGAATTATCCTGTGGCCAAAGATGCACAAGAACAAACAAATTACACATATATGCTCTGGATCACTCACTTACCCTGTCCTCTTTCACTTCTTCAGTACCATCCATCTCATCATCCTAGGAAATCAAAAGGGGGGGTGGGGAGAAATCATACCATGAACATTTCAAATAAAGCACTGGTTTCCTATATATTTGTACTAAGAAAAGTTTAGATAGCAAGACACAGTACTTTAAGATATCTACATATACAAAATATCTTAACAGAAAGTGGAAGACTATAGAGTTTGGAAGCTTCTAATAATTGAAACCATGCATCACCAGATAAATTACTGCTTCAGTCAAACAGAACAGAAAAACTGAGCTTCATCATCATGGAATGCAACCATGTTCCCTAAAAGTAACTTGCTTTTTAGGAGAAATAAAGTATTTGAAAAATATTACAAGCAGGGTCAATTAAGATGTTGACAGTGCCTTCACACCACAGTAAACTATGGTTAGTGCATGAGTTACAGCAAAGCTTCAGGTTCATGAGCAGCCTCTTGCAACTGGAAGGTCACTTTCCTTTTTAAAGAATATTCGTATGTCATTTTGTATGCCTTATGTACTGAACTGAGCATTAAAATATTTAGCAGAACAAGAGCTGGGAGTTTGAGGGCCAGGACAGTGATTGGTGACTCATTTACATTTTAAATAGCATCAAAACAGTATTCTCATTTTCACTTGCACTTCCACTTTAGATTTTGCCTCCCTAGTAATTGGTATGTGCAACTTTGTTAATTTTTCATCCTCCTTCAATTCCACCAGGAATGCCATTACTTACATCCTTTGTAAAGAAAGAGATCCCCGTGCCTCTTCGTCTCTCTTTCGGCCGCCTCCTCTCTCTAACAGACTGCTTGTTTGAAGTTCTGTCATCCAAATCCTGATCTTCATATTCTGTTAAAAGAAATATAGTTTTAGCTATAAATAACCAGGTAAACTGATTTACCAATACCATGGAAGCATTTCCAAATCAAGGCAAATTAATCCCAATATAGAGATTTCCATTCCAAACACCTAACAATCTTTTAATTTCAAAGACCAAGCAGTGGCTCCTCCCTAAAGCAGATGAGCTGGTAGCTCAAAGAAACATTCAACTGAGATTAGCATGATTCTTCAGGAAGGGCTCAAATTCCTAGAGATGTTATTTCATTGCTTTTTTTAAAAAAATTATTAAAAGATTTTCCATAAGTAACAAGAGTACATTCATTGTCTCTATTTTCAAATCATATTTTCATACCTGTCAATTACAGTCAATTTGAGACATTTATGTTGTAGGCAATGAGGGGGTAAGAGAAGTGGGGGAGGGAGAGGGAAGAAAATTAAGGAGGGGGGTTAGAGAGACAGTAAACTTTCCTTCTTCACAGAATATATGAGTGGTGCTTTTTCTGTCATCATCATGTGGATAGGTGTCTTATTTTTGCTGGTGGGGTGAGAGATCAGAGGGCCCAGGGCATGGTTGGTTGCAGTTGATACTGGCTTTGTTAACCCAGACAAAGAAGATTCAGCATTCCAAATGCTATATATTATAATATATTGTACTATATATTAAGAGCGGAGAAGCTTTCCTTGGATATTCTTGGATTTTCTTGGTCAAGTATGAAGTATAGTATTACACAGTCTGGTACAAAAACAAACTCAAAAGATTTGTACAATATTGTAATTACAATAGTAAATACCATTTTTCTCCATGTCAGCAGCAGATGTGCTTTGGAAGTCTGATGGGTTCACAGAATCAGAAGATACAGATCTACTTGTCCTGGGAAGGTGAGAACTTGAATAAAGATAAGGAGCTAATGAAGGAGAGATGGGGCTTGTGGGTTTGTCTTGCTGCGCGGAGCCCCTCAATCGTTGACCAACAGACTGAAAGACAAATGAGCAGAATTAATGGCTTAATAAGAAGATAATTAACAGCTAGCAAAGTACAAGTTTTCTCCTCAATCCTTAATCATACTCTATTAATGGAGTTAGACTAGATATAGAAAGGTTCGTTCCATTCTGATTTAGGGTGGCTATAAAGAACAAGAATGATCATGTGAGTTAGGAGACAACAGTTACTTTACTTATAATAATGATAGTGTGAAAAAGAGGATTTGAAAATTATCTTTGTTCATAATTTCAGAGAAGGAAAAACATAGATCATCTAGTCTAGTGTCTAGGTCCACCCACTGCAACACAACTTTGTACTGTCACCCTGTCACCTTGTGGTCAAAATCTGTATGTATCCCAATCTTTTGAATGATTCCACGTGTGTTTAGACTGCAACAAATTCAGCAAACCTAGTTTGAGTCATGCCCAACAAGAACCATACCTACAATCTAAATGCAAGAGGAACCATTTAAAAGCCTACAGATATGAGCACATCTCCAAAGCTATCACAAAAATTGCCTTGTGGTTAAAGGGAAAAATAAAAAAATGACTATATGGTCAGAGAATCTGCATTAGGTAGTATCATCTCATAGTTGTAGACAAAGATGAAAATCATTTGTCAGTTAATAATATTAGAACCCCTGAAAGTCTGTATGCAAACTATTTAAAATGTGATTTATTAAGTTCTAACATCTAGATATGCCCTTCAAGTGTTAATAAAACAACACTTCTAATACAGCTTTCTGATTCGTTACAGTTCAAGTATTTGGAAAGAACAAATATTCATTTTGAACACTCAGCATGATTTTCTCATTACACTTTGTATTCCTTTACACTTATAGGTTTTCCTTACAGTTGGGCACAGTAAATGAATTGTGAATTGGAAAAGCAAAGCAACATTTGAAAGCTACTGTGCTTATGTTCAAAAAGTGGATCCAATCTCTCCTAATACCTTTAAAGCAGAATAATTAAAAACCTGATGTTCATCTCAAGCCATAGAAACATTTTGAAAAAAGGTAGCTGGACACAGAATCATAGAGTTGGAAGGGACTCTGAGGATCGTCTAGTCCAAGCCCCTGCAATGCAGGAATATGCAGCTGTCTCATACAGGGATCAAACCTGTAACTTAGGCATTACTACAATAGTTTTACTCACCTCTTCATCCAAGTTTCTGTTCCATCGTGAGCGGGTCTCCCCAGGTTCCCTTGTTGCAGTCTGTGCCTGCCTCTCACGGTCTTCCTCAGTTGCTTCAGTTCTTTCCAATTTTTCACTTGGCTGTTCGTGCCGCTCTGTCCGAGATCGGCTAAAGGTTTTCTCTGCCTCCTGAAGATCTGTAAGTGTTACGCCCTGGGAAATGGGAGGAAGTCAAGTCTATTATACTTATATTCGTTAACATTACACCTCTTACACTGAATCCACACCTCAGCACAAATTACATTACCTTTCCCACAAAGCCCAAGCTCAGCCAATTTCTAATTATAGGTCAGACCCAGTGGCATGAAAGTTAGCAATCACCACTTTAATATATCAATCAGCTTAAAAGAAGGGGGAAAATGCTAAATACAGAATCACAAACATCAGCGGTTGATAATGTCATTGTATAACAGGTACAGAGATGTTTTTAAGAGAGAACATTACAATGCAACATTGCTACCCATGGACAACACTTTCCCTGAGCATTCTTCCATTAAGGGAAAAAAATCATAATCTCCTTTTACAGACCAATTTTTTTATCTCTCAAATGTATAATATGGAAGTAATTCCCTTCTTTGGAGATTCACAGAGATGTATGATCTTGGGTGTCTTCCAGAAACAATGCAACTTCATTCAAAAGGAGAATTTAGCAATGAAGTGTGAGTGGGGAAGTGTTAGGCATCTTCACAGGATGCATTAATTAATTCTACTTATATAATTATTTTTTAAATAGCCCAACATTTAACAGGCCATAAGGAGTTATTGTTCCGCACCTGTGTAGATCTACGAGTTTGGCGAGCTTGCCTGGATCGTGCCTTTCTTAGAGATTCTGCTTCTTCATCCCGGACAGGAGTCAGATATGACCTAAAAGAAAGGGACAGAATGGATTTGATTTTTTTTAATGCAAATTAAGATCCTCATATGCATAGAAGAAACCTAGTAACAATACTATCTTATAACTAAGTTATTTCAAGATGAATGATTTATATCAGTTGTTTTATTTGGGCATAGCTGCCCACAATTATGCAACTCTGTCTTACACTGAGATAACCAAAACGGAATTAAAATTTAGAATTCATGTCTAGGGTTAGAAGGAATCCTGCTGTGTTCTAAAAATTTAAAAAGAAATAATATAATCCATGTGAGAGTCTAATGTTCCAAGCAGTGGCACAGAACATTTTTGAACAAGTTCAAAAGCATGGGTCTCAGTACTGATAGTTTATAATTGAGTTGTACAAGAGAACTAGATCAAATATGCATTTGGACTGAAAATTTATTTGAATTAGAAATGCACAGGAGGGTCTCATCAATAAAGAAACCATTAAGTATGCTGTGGAAATCAAGCCAAAGCCATTGTTTTAAAAATTAGCACCTCCATGATATTCTGATGTTTGCCATAATCAGATCATACTCTTGTGTAACTCAGATAGCAGAGACACAAAAAAGTAATGAGGAAGTGCTTGATTCTCTACATCTGAACACTGCTTGCTTGGGTCTCTCTCCCCCTCCAAAAATACTGTACTTTACCATGTGAAAGACTGGTTTTTTTCCTGTAAAAATCATGCTTAAAAATGGGGTCGTCTTATACATGGGTAGTGCATAGGGTGGATGTTTGATTGGTTGCTGCCGCAACTGTTAGCAACAGTTGTGTGTGTTATTGGTTGCTACGTCAATGGGTGGTGTCGATTGGCTGACGCTGGGTGGGCGATTGGCAGCTTCTGTCGGTGAAGGGACAGAAAAGAGGTGGATTTTGTGTGCGGGTGACAACCCTGTGCCATCTCCCCCTATTTCCTTAAGTTTGAGTCCCCAAAAATAGGGGGTGTCTTATACATGGGGGTGTCTTATACATGGGAAAAGTATGTTAAGTCTGGAAAAAGCAACGTGTGCCTTCTTTCTATCCCTAAGAATAGATCCTACACATCAAAAACAGGCGGTACTGAAGGACTATGATGGGAAATCACCAGAATCTCTCTGGTTATGACATCTGAACCAGGGGCTATGGTTTGTTTCTCTACAAAGCAGAAATAGTTACCATGGTTTGCTCTCAACTTACTGCTTGGAGAGAAATAAACCACAACCTCAAGTTCAGACATCACAATAAATGAGACTGTAGCTTCTTTCTCTGAGGTGTGGCAGCTGTAGAAATGGGAGGTGAATGGAGTGAAAACCTTTCAGTAGAGAGCACAAGTGATCTACCCTTTCACATTAAAACATGATTTGTTTGTTTTTAATATGGTTTGGTGTAATGTGCAAACCAGGTCTGTGTAACAGCGTAGGATGCAGAATTTTAGGCATGAAGACAGTCGTTAATGCTGACTAAAGGCACTAAACATTCAAGCATTTGCCAACATGGTGCCCATGAGATGTGTTGCATTACGAGGCACATCAGTCTCAGCCAGCATGGGTGATGGCCAGGAAGTATTGGAGCTGTAGTCCAAAACATCTGGAAGACACCAGGGTTTGGCAAAGGCTGCTATAAATGCAACCATTCCAGGTGGTCATCACAAAAGAACCTCAAACTAAAACTGAGTGCACAGGTTTGCTTTCTTCCTCCTCCCTCTTTTCATTTTGTGTTATCTTTTGGTGTGCAAGTCTGAAAGCTGTTATTATTTATTTACTATATTAATATTCATATTTGCAAGTCACTCTGAGAACCTTTTTTCCAGCTGAATAATAGAGTAAAATACTATAAATAGTCACGTACCCCTTTGGACCTTTCTTCTCTATTAGGACCACTTACTTCTAAGGAAAGGACTGGTGCTGTGGTGTTTTTACTGTAACAATCTATATGTGGTATTTTATATGTATATATTGTATATGTATATATTTTAATAATGATGATTTACTATAAATAGGTGTCTAACTCTGAAGTAATCCCCATCAAGTTAATTGGGATTAATGCACAGGTAAGCATGCACAAGTTTGCATCCTTTAAAGGAAATGTGTAGGCTAGAAAGGTATAAGCCACAGAGAGGATGTGCCAGACAGAGACGGGCAGGAGCAGCCCAGCTGACCTAGTCCAGAAAACAAAACTCAGATACTATGGTGGTGCTTTTACTCAATTCTGGTTTAGCTCTTCCAAAGAGAACGGACAGTCCAGGACGAATTAGCCAATGTGCATTTAATAAGAGGAGACTGAAATGTGCTGAACAAGAAGCAGTCATATCCACAAAGCAACAGTCTTCCATATTCTTGTTCACAAAAGACAGCTGGTAGACTGGTATCATGACAAATCCATTGCCATCTGAAAAATATTTCCTGGTACACCAGAGAGATGCCAACCTTTTACAAAGGACTGACTTAAAAAAAAACTTTTAAAAAGAAAAGAAAACTAGAAAGCAACCACCTCATAGGTCAAAAAATATATGGGAAAAACTAATGTTTGCAATGCATAAAGGTTAGCCACATATGATTTGATGAGGGCTGCTGTCAAGGATCAACATGAATCAAGGGTCACACCTCAGTAGAGGAGCCACTGGACCTGCTACAGTGAAAAAATAGACTCAGTGAGGGAGGATGGTCCATGGAGGTTGCCTTGCACAAAGGCCCTCCAAAACCTGGAGCTGACACTGGCTTCAAGATTTGTACCTTGAATTTTAGCACGCTTTACTTACAGGCACTGTGCATAAAATAATTTAAACTGTAAATCTACACCGTATGGCTAAACTGATTTTGTGGAAGAATATAACAAAGTGAAAGTGACAAAACTCCACCCTGACTACTCCTGCTCATGACTGAAGCTGCACACACAACATAAATTTTAAGCACGTTTACCACCACCACCACCCTGGGAACTGTGGCATACCCCTCACAAGTTACAAATCCCAGCACCCTTAAACTATAGTTCCCAGGATTCTTAGAGGGGGGCATGTATAGTATGTACATCTCATAATCCAACAGCAGGCAAGGAAGATACAAGTTTTAACCAATTCTCTATTAGTCTTCAGTGAAAAATACATAAATGCTCTCTGTTAAGAGCAGAATTCTTCAAGTACACCCATCCCAAACCTACATTAGCAAACACAGAAATACATTCAGTTAGCACTCTGAGGCAAGAGTGGAATAAAACAGACTCTATAAAAAGGCAGTTTTACCTGATTTTAAAGCCATTTTTCTGGGTACAAACTGTAAGTAATTCCTAGCACATTAACTCCTTCTCTTGGGCACTTCTCTTAAAAGTCCAGCACAAGCTAAGCCTATAAGTGTTTAGTAAGTAAAAGTTAGATGTCGGTCTACTTTAAACTGCACAGCTTTTTGTTTTTGCACCAAGCACAAATATGCAACAATCTGAGCCAATAAGAACTCCCACCTTGAACTATGTCAGGAAGTCCCTCCAGGAGCTGAAACCCTTTCATGTATACCTGCTCAGTTACTCCACAGGTCGCCAAGCTTTCTCCAGTAAGACACAAGCCCTCACCCTGACCTCTTGCACATAAAAATGCAGTCTGATGCCTGATAAAGCAACAACAACCTACCCTCTTCCCAACAAGGAAAATCAAACAGCAGGCAGAATTCCTGACCCTCCTACATCGTCACACCAGCGCTGGTAGCTCTTTTTATAAAAGGACGACTTTATCGCAAAAGCATGGCTGATAAGCGCTTTTAGTAGCAGGTGTTGGCTGACTGATTCCTTCTTTAAGAGAGCCTTTGCCCTCCTTTCATAACACAGTGCCAAGTATGCGGCATGGAAAGGGAAATGGTATCTTAAGTACTTTATTCATGTAGGAATCTGTCAGAACCTTGCAAAATTACAAGACTGTTCGGGCAAATGAAGTGCTTCAATATGAAATAATTCCTCATTTTGACGAAAAACAGAATCAGCAACTGTTTAAGACCTGTGATGTGTGTGTTTATGCGTGCACACTTATGCGCAAGAGATATGAATGGTGCTGTGATAAGAACTGTACCAAACAGATTAACCTACCGCATAATCACCATTTCATATAAGACCAAGTCACCACACAATGCATACAGTTCTGACAGCAATGATAACTGAATTCAGCAGCCTTGAGATACATGTTACAGCCTGCATGCTATTTTTAACAAGGGTTCTAGACAGCCTTTTGACTTACAGATAGAGTAGCCCCCTGAAAACCCTTTGGAGTTACATACCAGTATCTGAGATGAGGTTTTCCTAACACTTTCAGAAGGTTATCTTCCTCTGTCCTGATTTTCTATTACAATTGAATACCAACAATTCCATAAATTGTGCACAACACTCTTAGAATAATCAAATATTAATTATTGTCCCAAATATTTTAATTCCATGAGGATAAAGCAGACTGTGCCATGTTGATACCAACATGGTATCAAGAAATAAGCATGAAAGATAAGATAAAGCAAGAACAGTTTGAAAAATGTTCATGCAAGATTCTGAAGTATGGGAGAGCTAATGGCAGATTCATAGCTATACAAGAAAAATGATTTCAAATAACCAAATTCTACCAAGGCAAGCTACATTTGTCAAATAAAAAGATGAAGCAACTCCGCAAATTTATTTTTATTTGTGAAGCATTGATAATATTGTAGTGATTTTAGTGGGGTGGGATTGCTTGTTAAGCTTGCTTGTGATTCTGGTTTTTATTATTATATTACTATTTTTTATAAATGTGTTGTTCTGGTTTGTTCTGTTTATGTCAGAGGAAGGGTGGGATACAAAGCGACGAACAAATAAATACATGAAACTTGTATCCTGTACATGGAGTGTCTTCAACCAATATCAACCTGCATCTCATGTGTGGTTTTTTCCATCCAATATGAATCTGATTTCATAGTAATTCCCATTCTTTTCTAGTGAGCTTCACTCTACCAGGTAGATTCAGAGAAATCTAGATTC
The DNA here is from genome assembly GCF_963506605.1 of Zootoca vivipara. Taxonomy (NCBI): domain Eukaryota; kingdom Metazoa; phylum Chordata; class Lepidosauria; order Squamata; family Lacertidae; genus Zootoca; species Zootoca vivipara. The sequence goes on along the minus strand of NC_083282.1, from coordinate 63,930,492 downwards.
CAGGAAATAGTTACTCGTCGAAAAACTTCAAAAATCCAGATAATTTGGGCAGTCAGCAAGAAAGAATTTCATGAAGATTCCTCAGCTTCATTGTTTAGATTATACTGTTTGGTCACTTATTGGGATCTACAGGTCTGGTGGAAATCTTCCCTTAGCTCTCTCCCCATCCACACCTATAGAGTCATGCAATTTTTAATTTAATTTCTTCTTTTGTGAGTCCCACCACTTTTCCATGCACACTGCCTGCCTGATTCCCTGTTCTCTCTCTCGTATCTCCCATCTCCATATTTCTTCCTTGACAGCTAACGCATGTGCTGCTCATGGGGAGATACCATCATCTCATTATTGTGCTACTTTGTTATATGGACAGAGAATATGCAATTTCTTTTTACAAATCAAAAAATAAACGGCCAAAGGCAGATAGAAGAACATCTACAAAATATGTATGCCTGACCTTCAGAACTAAGGCTTCTCTCTCCTGGAGGTTCACGTGCTTTATTATAAATGTTTGCCAGAGAACGCCCAAGTGCAGGTACAATCTCTAAACGGTAGGTGGTGCCCCAAAACAGAGAAAGCAACTAGGCTGAGATTTCAGAAACAGCTCTTTGACAATTACCGGTAGTACAATACCCATCTATGGAGCATTTGAAATAGGAAGTGATTGCTCTTATCATGCACTTCCTTAGAAATAAACACTTTCCCTTCATTCATAACTTAGTAAATCACAACTAATCAGTGCAAACACTAGAAACAGGCAGTAATTCTGCACATAGTCAATGGTGGAATTTAGCAGAACAACTGAAACTGTATAGCAGCTAATCTACCACCACTAGCAAGGCTGTGGTCAGTTCCTCTAAATGTACACACTTCTTTGAAAAGTAGTACTCACTATTTGAGAGGATATGCTTAACCTACCAAGCCATTTATTTTTTTAAAAAAATGTGAATGTTCTCAACAAAAAACAAAAAAGAAACACAAAATATATGAGGGGGGGAATGCAAAAACAAATATAATGACCAACCACTTGTTTTGCAGTTCTTGGCCTTCATACAATAATATATAAACTTGAAATTAATTAATCTTATTTGCAAAATTAAATCATGTCTATACCCCTCCTTCCCTACCAAGCCATTGTAAATACAAGCTTAACTCAAAGCTCAAGATTGCAACAGAAGGAAAAATGGGAGCCTTATGTAATCAGCTGAGAGAAAATCATGACAATAGCAAAAGCAGAATTATTGTTAATAATTTCAAGGACTTTAAAAGTCAACATACACAAATCAGCAACGAGGTTCTCTCTTACTGACAGTTGTCCACAGCACAGCACTGACATCGATGAAGCCCATGCCATCACTATCTATTCAGAATCTGGCTAAGTAAAGGTCTCATTTTCAGAAGGTAAACAGTTTAGTTTGATTTTTCCATATGTATTACATATGTATTACAGCTATGGTCCATGGGGTCACGAAGAGTCGGACACGACTAAACGACTAAACAACAGCAACAAATTACAAAATTATAGTTACATTATAAAAAATAAATGGACATCAGTCACATATTTGTTCTGGCAATGGATGATTTATTTTATCTCCCTTGGTTAATCTAAAAATTTGCTAAATGTGAGATATTTTCAATCATATGACTGCAAGTCCCATCATTCATGTGTCTTAATTGTTGTTTTTAATATAAATGATGAACAAACAATAACGGCAAGATCAAAATAGAGTGTTTATGTGTAGATTAGAAATGAACTTGTTTCAGCACCCAAATCCAAACTACTAAGGCAGCATAGACAAGGTTTTAAGACAGCAGACTCAGCACAACATTAATATAATATAGCAGAATAATTCAGTGTAAAGAAACATGCATCAGCAAACTACTAAGCCTACAGTCAAATTTCCAGGCTTCCCCAGTTAATGCTGAAACAAAAGCAGAATATGATAGCAGGCTCCATTTCGAAATCTAATTTCTATGATGGATTATTAGTCTATAGTTACACACAGCAAATCTACATGCTATTAATCATAGGTCAACTGTAGTCTTGGGTTCATTTCCTACAGCAACCCAATAGTCACTTCAACCTAGTACAGTTCAAATTGCTTCACTAATGTTTGTATGAGGAAACCACAATGGCTAAGTGAATACAATACACAAGCGAAGGGCTGCCATGTGGTTCTTCCATCCAGACGTTACTGGATCAACGCAGGATTAGATCAGATGGAAGTTTTCACACCATTGTGGGGAAATGATGAATGAAACCTGAATAGAAACTATTTGGACATTTGAGCCTCTGGATTTTTGCACTTAGAACAAAATGTATGAAGGGAACTTGTTCCAAAGTCACATCTACACAGTCAGCTTTTCAGTCAGTGTAGCAGGACCCTTCTGAAAGGAAGGACATTCCAGCTGACTTATTCTCTCCTCCCTAAACCTAGCAATGCATTTCAGTTTTAATCCAGTGGCTTCAAATAGGCAAGTAGGAGCTGCCTGTTATGGAGGCATCTTAATGATCTAATATTAGTCTGGGAGTTTATGTTGTTGTTGCTAAGAGAAATATGGACCTTTGAGAACACTGAATTAGATGAATGTGCTATTGTGACAGCTGCCATTAAGTGATGAAAACCCATATTGTGGTATCTAGCAAATGCCTGTTATTTTTCATTTTAAGCTACCAGGCTTCCTCTCAAAAATCAGTAGTTGTCTGACTGATTTACATTAATAAGAATATGGTTTAAACCCCACAATTGTTCAGCATTAAATATCATCTGCTTTAATCTCATCTGAAACCAAGGAAATGAAGTCCACTCACACTGGGACTTTCCTCCCTCTCCTACCCCTGTGTCCCCCACCAACTCTCCAAGACAAATTTAAGGGATGCAGAGGGAACACAGATCTCATTCGGCACATGCAGCAACATAGTTGAATCCTGCCAATAAATTTGCAATTCTGAAACCAACTGCATCTTCCCCCATGTCCCACAAAATAACATGTCCATAGAAGAACGTCCTTTTAGATAGCTATGGCCATTCCAAAAATATGTGGGCAAAACTAATGTATATTTCAGTAGTGCCAGATCAGCATAGTACCATGGAGAATTCCAGCAACTGCTCACAATGAAATAACAGCATGATTAAAAACACAGTAAAAGAAACTGAATGAGCAGACTCATGTGGGTTTGTTATGCAAAACTTATAATCTGGAGGTACTATGCTTTGAATGAAGACAATGGATAGTGGAAAGCTTAAACGAAATCCTAGATCTTCTTTGAACTGTTTGCATAAAATATGTTTGCATAGAATATACATAAGAAAAAGTACTTGCAAGCATACATGCGCACCCACACAATCCTATCTAAACTCAAAATAGTGGCTGTGACCAAGTCACCTTAACCACAAATACATCTTGACTGTAAATACCAAAAATTAGGAAATCTTGCACATAACAGTGGGTGAATACCCTCTCAGGAAATATCATTTCAAACTGTCGCAAATATTTGCAACACAGCTTAGTCCAGTTCAGTGCACAATCTGATCACTAACACAGGAGAATGTTTCTAATCAATTGTTACAGCAGGTGAAGGCAAAACACACTTCACAAGAATACCACCAAAATACTCACTCACCTTCTCCGATCTCTAGCATCACCAGTAGAGGACTCTGTTCCAGTCGTTGAGTTAAAATTGGCAGTTGTGACACCATTGGCACTACTGGGTACAGCGAGATTTGTTATGACACTTAATGGAATGCTAGGAGAGATGCCCTCTGTGCTCTTCTCTGTTGTAGAGTCAGTTTGTTGTCTATAAGGGGATCTGAAAAATATGAAACAGGGGTTCATGTGCAATGGTAGAGCACCTTAAAGGGGGGGAAATAGGAAACAAAGTGAGTTAAACCATTAAAAGACCAGTCATTATCTAAAGATTAAGTTTAGGAAACAATTTACTCTTGGTGCATCATGCAAAGCTGACAATTTATGTGGTGAAGATGGCCTAGAACAGGCTTCCTCAACCTTGGCCCCTCCAGATGTTTTTGGCCTACAACTCCCATGATCCCTAGCTAGCAGGCCCAGTGGTCAGGGATGATGGGAATTGTAGTCTCAAAACATCTGGAGGGCCAAGGTTGAGGAAGCCTGGCCTAGAAGCTTAGAGCAAGCATGGTGAAACATGTATGGTACACTGTGCTGACTTAAACAATTGACACATAATATAATGTTAAGGAGATTAGTAGATTCTGATGCATTTGCCTCTATTTGGTTTCTTTCTATGTCTTTTGTAAACATGGGTATGCAGGAAATGTAGCCTCCTACAGTATAGGAGTTGTTTTGAAAGGACACCTTGGTATAAAATGTTTGTTTCTATAATGGCAATGTGTCAATGCCTTGATATTCAGTTTCACAAGAAGGACTACTACTTCCCAATGTGAATAATGGAGGAAAATGTCTATGTTATGCATGACTTTGTTTTATTTTGTCTTGTAATGTTTAGTTTTATTATTTGCCACTTCGGAAAATGAAAATAAACATTTTTTTAAAAGAATACATATGAGCTAAAATATTTTTGTAACTTGCTTATTAAGAGTTTAAAGCACTGAATGCCAAAATGACTCAATTTATACACCTGATTGGTCTGGGGAAGTGGGGGGGAGGAGGCATACACACAGTTCAACACTGTATTTGGGGGGGGGAAGCTGGTTTGTATGGAGTTTGTAAACATTCATTCTGAAAACTTTACTAACTAGAGATAGAACCTCTTGGGAAGAATTTTCAGACTGAAATATCACACCATAAAGCATCACTGCTTTGAAACAAAAATTATGGGCACTTTGATAAACCCTCTTCCGTGGACATACTACCGTATGAGCCCTTACCTGTTAAATTGGCGTATTGATGCTGTAGTGCTAGAATTGACAGATGAAGGGCAAGAGGCAAGCTGCCACTCTGTGCCCAATGAGGTAGATGAACCAATAATAGTGGGTGAGGTAGCAGAAGATGCATTGCGATTGGCTGAAATATAGGGACTGCTGAGGTCACTACTTCTACCAAATGAAGCACTGTAAGACAGCAGAAAATCACTTGCTTCAGAGAAGATTTAAAATATTGTTGCAGACCAGCACAGGACCCTGGTTAATTGCCGAGAGAATGTTTATCTATCAGCAAAATTAAGGCAGGGGAGATTATACGTAATTCCCTAGGCTAAGGAGAAGTCAAATGAGCAAGATATTGTATCAAGACCGAAGAAACATGGGAGATAAAGTAATAGGTTGGAAACAGGAAAAAAGAGAAGAAACAGGAAAGTGGAAAAATAAACTCAGTTGCACATACTGTATTCGTGTCAGGTTATTCTGTTGGATAAAATAACAAAATGAAAAAGAGAGAGTGAGAAGGAAAGCTCAGAAACATCCAGTAAAGAAAGAAATGGCTAAAGTACAGCTTGAGGAAGGATGAAATAGCCAACATGAAAGTGTTCAGGCACAGGTAAAAGGACCAGTAACTTCAGTTAAAACTGAAATGACTTATTTCATTTAAGCACGTATACTTTCCTGGAATGATTTTGGGCCCTAAAGTCTACCACGGTGCAACACAATGCATACAATCAGCTCACTGAAACCAACACAGATACCGGTAAGTTTAAAACATTCATAGTGGCCACATTCACTACTCAGGCTCAGGCGCTAAGAAATTTATGGAGGTCCATGATTGTCAAACTGATATTTTATGTTCTACATTAGGGATCACTAGGAAAGGCCTTCAAAAATATAACAGGCAATATCATAATGCTACTATACAAGTCTGTGGTGCAACCACACTTTGGTTGTGTTGAGTTCTGGATACCGGACTTCTAAAAGGGTTCTGTAGAGCTGAAAAAGGTGCAGAGAAGTGCAACAAAAATGGTAATGGGACTAGAACAATGTCCCTAAGAGGAAAGATCATAACATTTGTGGTTGGTTGGTTTGGAAAAAGCCCAGGATCATCCAAGGAAACTGAATGTTATAAGATCCAGAACAGACTGTGGAATTTGCTGCCAAAGGATGCAATGACGGCCACCAATTTGCACAACTTCAAAGCAAGGTTAGACAAATTCACAGGAGGAAAAACCTGCCAATGGCTACTAGCCATGATGGGTGCATACTATTCCAGGATAAATAATATGGCTCTGAATACTAGTTGCTAAGAAGCAACAAGTATGGTAAGGGCTAATGTCTTGCTTGTGGGATGCCCACAGGCCTCTCTCTGGTTGGCAACTGGGAGACCAAATGTCCTGATCTTGGCAAGGCTATTCTTATATAAACCTAAACTGTCTTATCAAACCCTAGGAGCAGCTACCACACCTTTTGTCAAATGAAGACTAGCATAAGATGGAAATGTGTCTAGCAATTAGAGGTATCATTTCTTATTTCCGTTCCTGATTTGAACTGTTATTTTCTATGCCTATACTCCAAATCATTCGGGTTGTTGATTCATAACAGACTCGCAACATTGATGTGTTCAGTAACTTTTTGCTTTTATCTGTTCGCATTTTTAAGCACTTTAGTATTATTTGAAACAAATAAATGTTTCTTTGTATTTGAAAGGAAGGTGTTTGTGCATTGTTTCAATTGATCTGAGCAATTATTTTGGACACAAGGTGCCCGTAAGGAGTAATTTTGACATTACACAGGATGCTCTACAAGGTAAAATGTAAAACTTGCCTTACTGTAGTTTCCACAAATGTATCTCACTTCTGCTAAGTCTCTAGATAAAGTGACATTTTCTGCTATTTCACACAAGACACTTTTCCTAATGTATATGATTTATCCGTATAGGAAAAACAGTGAGTGCCGAGGCATATGAAACCTGCAACTTTCATCACATTTACAAGAGAAGTAAGACTGATGCAATTGAAAAATCATTTAGGCTTCTGTCGTCACTGGTTTTCATAGTAATCATAGTATCTATCAGATTTTTGTAGATGTAAATATTAGATGGAAAGCAAAATGCAACATCTAAAAGCAGAGGTTTTAACATGACTCACCTTTTCATATAAGTAGATACATAAGTGGAAGGTGCACCAGTTGCAGGTGCTTCATTTCCCTTTGGTTCATCCCTCCACTGTTGCCGGGTATAAGAACCACTCCGTACCAAATTTACAGCAGATTCTCTGCAAATGCAATAGGAGTGGGGGATCTTAAACTGAAATCTATACTGATAAACCCTCAAGCCAACCCACAGCCTATTGCTAGTCAAACTGGGTGTTAAGAAACATGCCAGTCTATAGTGAATCGAAGGTTCAGATTGTAATATAGCTCTACATTCTGAACTATTTCTAGGGTACTAAGTACATATGCAATGCTGAGATTATCTACAAACTACCACTAAAAGATAGCATGGCCAAAATTAAAGATCAGTATACCTTTTCTGTGGCAAAGTATATTGTCATATCACTATAAAAATATACAGCAAAAATCATGCTCACAAACTAGAATTACGTGCTCCAGCTAAATAATAAAATGTCTACCACATCTAAGAATTAACTATGAATAAGAAATGTTACAGTACAGTAATAGGAGATCCAGCCAAATGTGAAGAACAGGACTATTTGTAATAGATCACATACACAAACAATAATATAATGATAGTATATTATATTAAGCATGTCAGCTATTGAAAACCAATTCTTATTCTCCATGTAAAATTTTGTTGTTGTTATCCAACTTTCCCTGCAGAAAAGACATGGTCATTCCCTTTTTAATAAATAAATAAATAAGATTTTATTAAAGTTTTTTCATAATACAATAGGATCAAAGAAGCTAACCTGAATAAGAACAAAAAACAGAAAAGGGGAAACAAAAAAAAAGAGAAGAAAAATAAAAGGGACTTCCAATTTTTCGTCCGTCAGTTACGTAAAAAAATATTCAAAATATGAGGTATTTCCCCAATATTCTGACCCAAATAGATCAATTCATTTTCCTTTTTACACAGAAGGTCCAAAAGGGGATCTCTAATTATAAGACTTTGTTTTTCCTGGATTTAATAAGAGTGATTGAGAAGAAACATATGAAAGGAGAAAGAACACAGTAGGTTTTATCCAACTAAATCACTGTGTGTGCAGAACTATTTCTGCAAGCACAAAGAAACTTCCCCTCCTTCCGTGTGCCCCTTGCACTGTCCCCAAATCTTCTCCAGAGAATTGGGGGGGGGGGACAGAGAGAAGATTTGCAGAAGGACACTTTGGGGAAAAGTGGGGGAAGCAGTTCCATTGCACTCATGGAAGTCTTTCTGAGCATGCAATGATTTAGTTGGATTCAGCCCAGTTATACAAAGGAAATACCAGGTACATTCAATTGAAAGGGGAGAGAGAGGGGGGAGCATAGAAAAAGGAAAGCCTTATAAGTAACAGAACTGTATATTGCTAAATTGTTTTTTACTTAGCTTAAATATATTAGAAGTTAATTTGGGTGACGGCCAAAACATGGCTCTTCTTTGTTTCAAACGTAAGTGGAATGATGACGTGAAACTTATGTATGTGATGCAGAAGGCGGGTGGGGAGAGAAAGAATCTTTCACAGATTCAGCTCATAAATATTCACCTCTTTAAGAGTTAAGCCCCGAATTCAAAGAGACTTACCGGTTTTCCTTTTCTTCTATGTCACCTGCACTGTTTAACCTTCGAGGGGCTATTGAAGCAAAATAGATTTTGTTGTCTTTGTCCTGTTGAAATAAAAATAAATTCCTTAACTATGTTTAATTTTTCAGTCAAAAATTCTAGAGCTGTCAAACACTTTGTGAATCAAAATACACTGTTTAAGTGTTTAATTCTAAATTCCATCAGACTGCCTCAATGGGAAAGGGAGGAAACAGAGCTTTGCTGGAGGCCCAGCTCCATCAGGCACATCCAGCCTCTGAACTGTGCCAGCTAGTCAATATAGGAAAAGCTGTTGAGAAATTGGGGCTTGAGTTTTGATTCAGATTTTCCTCTTCCCTCCTTGTGTGCTAAGTTGCTGTCATTTTTAGATTGTAAGCATGTGGGTAGGGAGTGTTTTGTTTTGATTTTATGTAAGTCACTCTGGGAGCCTTTTTGGCTGAAGTGTGGGGTGCAAATGCAATCAATCAATCAATCAATCAAGTTTAACATAGTCCACTATGGTTATCATTTAGTTTACAAATCTAGAGGAAAGAGACACCGATATACAATTCCACCATCATCACAATGCTTCTGTCAGGATTTTTGTTCTCCTTGCTCCAGTACAAATGTAATGGCCAGATCAACAAAGGTGACAGTGGTAGTCCAAAAATTATCTTACTTCCCTGCTACGCATATTAAAATATTCTGATTTCCTCCTCTCCAGTATGCCTACTGTGACTGTGGCATGGAAACTGCATGAGTGTCCCAGGTACCAGATAGTGCCCATACATCTGATAAATAGTGGCACAACTTTGCCAGCACCCTTGCATTGCTACCATCAAGTCAAGGTAGCTAAATGTAACTTCCAGGTTCAGAGGTAATGTACAGTACCTCTAAATTCCAGTTGTCTGGGAAACTAACCACAGCAAAGAGTGTTTCCTTCATGGCATGCTTGCAGGCAACCCAGAAGCATTTGGCTGGCCACTGTTGAAACCAAACTGCCAATACCCAAATCAAACCCCAGTCTGAGCCAGCATAGCTCTTGCTATGTTCCTGTTCTAATGTAGTACTACTGTCATTGCCTTGGGGCTAATGAGTACATCCCTAAGAAAAAGGTTTGCTTTAAAAATAGTTATATGGAAAGGCCTTTAACTAACACTTTATAAGGTTACAAAACTTGCATTTCAAAGTGAGGAAAGCCAGAATATTCAGCACCTTCTCTTTATTGTCTAATAATGCAGAAATCCGAGGGGTCGAAGAAGAACGATATATGGAACCATCCTTTTCTCTTGGCATGTCACGAGGAACACTTCCTTCACTAAGCGTGTTTTGGCTGCTAGTTTTCCGTAAACTTAGCCTCCATGATGAAGGAGATTCATCTTTTTGCTCTTCAGACTTGTTGAGCAATGGAGTAAACTTCAACAGAGAAAGAGGACAATAAGGAAGAGTGGTGGATATTTAGGGAAAACTAAGCTTCCAGATTGGTTTACTATTCCAGTGATTAACTTACAGTTTAAAATCATTTCAGCTATAGAACATGAAATACACATTAAACCAATTAATACAAATTTACCAGTAGTGCAGTATTTGAAGTGCCAGGCATACACATCATCCATCTGTGAGAAACAACTAATCTAGCATTGATTTCTGAACCCTAAAGCTCAGTGAACTGGTAAAATGCCTTTTTTAGAGACTATAGTGAAGCATAAGCTTGCATCTTTTACACCTCTTTTGTGCCTGTTTTTCAGACCATCCTGAATAAACCATCTTCATTGTCACTCAGTGGTGGTGGGTAATCTAACTACTCAAGTGTCTTTATTATTCAAAATGATATAACTCTTTATTTTTTTCTGGTGGAATCTCACATGTGAGAGGCTTATACAGGACTCTCTTGTATGATTCATAGCTCAGAGAAGCCGCTTGTAGGATATTAGCAAATGCTTAAAGGCCAAATGATATTGTACATATGCTTTGCACTGCAGAGGGACCATTTCAATCCAATATATTCCACCTCTGCAAGGTTATTGTAAACATTTCCAGTCCCATCCTAATGTTTAAGCTAAGAAGAAGAGTAAAGCTGAACAGCATGACATTGCCTAGTTAAGAAAGTCCATGAATGCTATTCTGAGTCCTTGCAGCAAGGACAGAATACAAGTATAAGAAAAGAAAGCCCGGGCTCCTCTGCAGGCGGTCCTCCCAAATGACCAGTATATGGACAAATGGCCTATCTTAATCTTCTCCCAAAAGAACCATTAGTGTTTTCCAAAGATGGAGTGGGCTGTCCCAGCTGAAGCATGAGATTACTGATAGTTCTGTTTCTATCATTCATCCTAATGGTTCACCTGCACAGATTCAAATCAATTACCATACTTTTAAAATGAGAATATCTATGTTAGCTTTATATATCATCAATCAACAATTTAAGACAGAATGGGATTAACCCCCTCCCCCCCCCAGCAATATTTTGAGTTTCACTTGGGGGGGGGGGGAACCTAGTACTAAATATTCTAATGTGCCGTTTCAGTTATATAAAATCTTAGCACACAGGGTCCTCTCAAATCTGGGAAAGATTACATAACCTGGGATTTCTGCTGCTATGACAACCACATTGCTCTTAAGAAAATGCAGAAGATTGTTAACTCTCTTACATGTAAAAAAAACACCTTTATTGCACAATTCTTTTTTAAAAAAATAACAATTCTTGATGACAGCATTTTCTGTTGAACAGAACACAAGAATAAACAAAAAAACAGCAAGAACCCCTCTCCGATTTCTAAACAGGTAGAAATCCAGGATTCTTATGAAGCATTAAACAATGTCCAACATAAAATTAACTGAAGAGTGCAGTTTGTTTTTTAGAATGAAAACAAGCCGGGTGGTGGAAAGGGGGATATACATATTTTCTAAGAATAAACAATGAAGATGAGGCCTTTGTTAAGACCAATTTCCTCCTCCTAAAAATTCTGCAGGTTCAGTGCAAAGAGAAATATGGCTCTTAGATCAATTTGGGGCACATGCCCTTTTAAGTAAAAATAGCAGAATATTATTGCTTCTCAATGTTTTACCAACAATTTATGCAGCTCTCCTAAAGCTATCTTGATTAAATCAACCTCATTTGCATTCTATCAGGATGACATAAATATGGTTACTTAATTTTATCCTGAAGTGGATAAGGTTGACTGAGTGGGGATTTCAGATAGGTCTCTCTGGCCCATTCCAACACTCTAGGTTCCAACCAATGTTGGTGCTCCACTTGCACAATAGAACTTCCCTCTCCTCACCTCTGCAGCCCTCTTGAGAAGATGGGGAACCCTTTTGAGCAGATTTTGGGAGTACACGGGGAAAGGAGTGAAGGAAGAAGTCCTGTTGCATAAGCAGAATGCTGCTGATGTGGCATTGAGAACAATCCTCTTCCCAATACCCAACTACACTTAAGATGATCGTCTCAAATGTCTGGTGAAATGTCTATGCACTAGATAGATACTGGGCAGTATGATCACAGCCATGCAGTAAATTTAAGAAATTCTGCTGAATATTAATGTATAATGTCACTTGATCCTCTAAATGTTTATTTGGAAGTATGCTGAATTTAATAAAATTTACTTGCAAGTAAGTTTGCACAGTATTGTAAGCTAGGATTCAAAGCAAGTTGTCACTTTTAAGACTGAAGTCAACCTCCACTTACTTTTCTGGCAGGAGCCATAGTGAAAGAGTTATGCTCTGGTGGTGGCACTTGTTCTGTGATTAGAGTTCTGGGTTCATAATTGGAATGATTAGCAATAGACTCTTCCTTTCTCTCTATAATGAAAGACCAAGAAAAAAACAAGTGACAAAATAGTTATGAACATTCTACCATAATTCTACAGTTAAAAGGGTGATGTGTCCCTGATACTCAAGTCACAGTTCCTTTCATCTGTATACTGGCCTCGGTCCAGTATACCTGAAGGAGCGTCTCCACCCCCATCGTTCTGCCCGGACACTGAGGTCCAGTACCGAGGGCCTTCTGGCAATTCCCTCGTTGCGAGAAGCCAAGTTGCAGGGAACCAGGCAGAGGGCCTTCTCGGTGGTGGTGCCCGCCCTGTGGAATGCCCTCCCATCAGATGTCAAAGAGAAAAACAGCTACCAGATTTTTAGAAGACATCTGAAGGCAGCCCTGTTTAGGGAGGCTCTTAATAGATTATTTTATTTCATTTTTCTGTTGGAAGCCACCCAGAGTGGCGGAGGAAACCCAGCCAGATGGGCGGGGTATAAATAATAAATCGTTGTTGTTGTTGTTGTTGTTGTTGTTGTTGTTGTTGTTGTTGTTGTTGTTGTTATGACTAGGTTAAGCAAGAAAGAAAACTACAAACCTCAAAAGCCATTTCCCCACAACCTGAGCAAAAACACTTTAGCTTAAAATGCAAAAATCTGTATGAGATCTGTTGACTAGCAATATTTTCTCTTAATAGCTTTTCAGTAATGTCTGAAAAAGCTTATCCATGGCAGTTAATAAATTCATTCATTGAAGTAGAATCATAGAATCATAGAATCATAGAGTTGGAAGAGACCACAAGGGCCATCCAGTCCAACCCCCTGCCAAGCAGGAAACACCATCAAAGCATTCCTGACAGATGGCTGTCAAGCCGCTGCTTAAAGACCTCCAAAGAAGGAGACTCCACCACACTCCTTGGCAGCAAATTCCACTGCCGAACAGCTCTTACTGTCAGGAAGTTCTTCCTAATGTTTAGGTGGAATTTTCTTTCTTGTAGTTTGAATCCGTTGCTCCGTGTCCGCTTCTCTGGAGCAGCAGAAAACAACCGTTCTCCCTCCTCTATATGACATCCTTTTATATATTTGAACATGGTTATCATATCACCCCTTAACCTTCTCTTCTCCAGGCTAAACATACCCAGCTCCCTAAGCCGTTCCTCATAAGGCATCGTTTCCAGGCCTTTGACCATTTTGGTTGCCCTCTTCTGGACACGTTCCAGCTTATCAGTATCCTTCTTGAACTGTGGTGCCCAGAACTGGACACAATACTCCAGGTGAGGTCTGACCAGAGCAGAATACAGTGGTACTATTACTTCCCTTGATCTAGATGCTATACTCCTATTGATGCAGCCCAGAATTGCATTGGCTTTTTTAGCTGCTGCATCACACTGCTGACTCATGTCAAGTTTGTGGTCAACCAAAACTCCTAGATCCTTTTCACATGTACTGCTCTCAAGCCAGGTGTCTCCCATCCTGTATAGTAAGTAGTAAGCACTGTTAATCCAGTTTCAAGCACATCCCTACAAAACTCTCTTCTATCTCCAAATGATTTTGCAAACAATACTTCTGCTTATGTTTAAATCAAGAGCTCACTTTAAAAGTATGATTTTGAATTTTGTATGAGAGTTACTGATGAATCCGGGGAGGGGGGTGCGGGGTGCGGACATAATTTGATAGCCATTTACCTGGGGTTACCCAACACTTGGATCCATTTTAGATTAGACTCTTGCTTCCAAAATGAATCTGGATTAGGCCTCCAGATAGTGATCAAACACATTTGTTTACTGGCTAGTCATATAATACTGTGTGAAATATATTAACTGAAGAGTAGAAAGAAAAATTGGATAGTTTCAAGGCTTAAGGCACAAATGAAACAAATATTTATCGAACTACAATAATTACCCCTGGGCAACTTTGTCTAGCTGTGTCTCCTTACTTGATGTCTATGCAGCCCCTCAAGTGACTGGTGGCAGCAAAACCCAAGCAGCTAAGGAGAATCACAAATAGCTGTAGTAACAAGGCCAAACATATGTTTAGCAACAACCCCTCTCTCTCCACCCCACCCCCCAGCTGCCATTTAAAGACTTTAAAGACTCCCTTTTTTCCTTCTGTCCATGACAGTGGACAATAATTATTTTAAGCAAGATAAGACTACATTACTGTATCTGCTTTGATGATTAATTTCTGCTTCTGAGAGAGCTATTAATAGCATAAAGAACTGGCCAAGTCCTTGTCTATTTCTGTGCTACAGCAATATATGCTGAGAAACGCATTCAGTTTTTAGATAGCAATATATTCCAGTTGGTGCGCACAGCTAAAAAAATGCAGGGTAGATCCACACATATGAGTTGTCTATTTTTTAAAAAAGTGGTGTATCTGAGTCTGAGGGAATAGAAATGAGAGAGAGAGAGAGAGAGAGAGGCAGTCATTGCTGCACACAATCACTTATGTAAAGGGATGTGCTAGACTATGGCTCTTTGGCAAAGATAGAGCTAAAAAAAAACACCTTTGTATTTCTTTACATTTGTAACTACCTAGTCCTACAGCAGTGTCCTACACCCTTTCTTTATTGACTTATTGCATTTATATCACAACTTTTTCTCCAAGGATGTCAAGGTGGTATACATAGCTCTCCCCCTCATTTATTGTGCTAAAGCAGAAGCTGATTGTCAAGACAAAGCTAAAAAAGCTGAACTTCAACTTTTCTATCCTTGGTAACTTTTCTGATGTATAACCCCCACTCATGTACTCATCCACTGTAACCCTGCGGAAGCAACAACAGAATATCAGCGTAATACAAACATTTAAGAGTCTTTGCTACATGCAATCTTGCAATAAAGCTTTACATTCTATGCTTGAGCTCTACCCACTTAGTGATCCTTTACTCATCTTAGATAGATTGCTTTGTTTTAAAGGACAACATTTTCAGAACCATTCCAGTCACCACGCCTAAATGGCTATTATACTGCTACAATATATAAATGAATGTGAAGTAACAGTGCTAAGATATTTTCATCCAATCTAAATAAAGAGCAACAGCTGGACAGCTGTAGCAATATAAATCTGGAAAACCCCTAAGACAAATGGTTAAAAACTTTTTGGAAGATGATAGTCAAGTCAGAAAATCCAAAATCTGCAGATAATTCACGTTTCAGATATTCATTTTTTAATTGCTATGCAAAAGCACTTCTTTCCATTACTGTAATTATTATTTTTGCTTATAAACATTAGACTTCAAGAAGCTATATGTCTGGAACAAGTACTGATTACAGTACACTTCTACTCACATAACTCTCATCCCCACTACAGCTTCTCACAAGCCCCCCAAAATCTCCTCTGGAAGGTGAAACCTGACCAAACATCAGGAATAACCTTCTGACAGTAAGAGTTGTCCGACTGCGGAATAGACTCCCACGAGAGATGGTGGACTCTTATTTCTTGGAGGTTTTTAAGCAGAGGTTTATGTTCTCATTAATTCCCTGGCCCATCAGTACTTAACTAGGCAAGAAACAAAAACAAAACTCAGTTCTATATATTACCTGCCTCTTTTTCAGTATCAGACTCTGAAGCTTCATCTTCCTCAGCTTCTTCTTCCTCGGAGCTGGAGCTACTGGATTCTTTGTTTTCTTCTTCCCTTTCTAGGCATTTCAGAGTGTCTGCCTCATAAAGAATCTTCTCTTTGCTGAAGTACAAGTGGTTGAGAGAGGTATTCACCACAATGGAATAAGTTAAGTAACAAACTATTGTGCTTTTAAGAAGCTGACAATATCAGAACACAAATAAGGCTTTCTACGGAATCATCTCTGCAGAGCAATGTGAGCAACTTCCACCCGTAATATAACATTGCACTAGCCTAGGCCCAGTGTCCAAAGCTTCTATCTGTACATATGTTCAGGTCCCCCCCCCAAGTTTTTAATTTCAGCCATCTTATTTTAATCATTTTTATTATATTTTTTATTATATTTATATGACTTTCCTCCAAGGAGCTCAAGGAGCTCATAACATCCCTGTGAGGTAGGTTAGGCTGAGAGACAAATGATTGGCTCAAGGCCACCCAGTGAGCTTCATGACTGAGTCAGAATTTGACCACTAGTCTCCAGGTCATTGCAAGTCACTAAGCACTACTCCACAGTGGCTCTTTTGTCAGTGAAGAGGTGAAACTGACTAGATGAGCTCCTGATCTGAGGGAAGAGCACACATTCTTCAATAAAAGGTAATTTAAAAACGAATAATAGCTTCCACATCAGCTACAAAATTCACTGGTGCCCCACCATGTTATAGATCGTGCTAGCGACTTGACTTATAGAAGCTCAAAATGGGTTACTTTCTTTCACAAATTTATAGGCTGCTTGATAGCATAAAGTCTTTGAAGCAATATACACAGTAAAAATGGAATAAGACACTGAAAGACATGCTCTAAAAACAATAAAACCAATGCAACAATCTCCAAAACCATTTCCTACCCCATCCCCACAACAATGCTCACATCAAATGCTGCAAGACACCCACACCATGTACTTTGAGATCTTACTTTTTGAAGAGCCCGCTTTGAAGTTTCCCATTCATATCAGCTTCTATTAGCTTGTTTCTTGTCTCTTCACTGCGCAGCTGTCAAAAGCATAATTAGAAAGCTGTTTTAAAGAACTACTAATGGCTCCGGTAGATCATTTTCACTATCCCCCTTCTCAAATTCCATTATTATTAAGCTTCCCAGACATTTTCTAAAGTTAAGGGATTTCGACATTACAGTGGTATTTCAGTTTAAGAACAGCTCTGTTTACTCCGCAAAACTGGAAGTAGTGTCCCGGTTTGCGAACTTTACCTCGGTCTAAGAACGAAATCCGAACGGTGGAAGGGCAACGGCGGCGGGAGGCCTCATTGGGGAAAGCGCGCCTCAGTTTAAGAACAGTTTCAGTTTAAGAACAGACTTCTGGAACGGATTAAGTTTGCAAACCGAGGTACCACTGTATTTGCATCATCTTGGTACTTTTAATGCTGACCTCTTTCAATTTAACATCTCACAAGCAACTCTCAGGTTATTGGCATACAAGTCCATGAATACTGGACTAATTAAAAGGAATAGCCAGAAACTCACCATATTCTGTTTCTTCTGGAGCATCTCTAAATGTTCAACCAATCCTTCATCGGCGACATCAAATGGTGTCTGACCCTGATGGCATGTGCAATTAGCAAACAAAAGCACTTTCAGGATGGCATTTTATTAGTTTGGAAAGGAGATTCTTTATGTTTATTAAGCAAAGTTTATAATGTACATTTCTTATTACAGTAACTGGCAAGGCTTTGAAAGCAACTTTACAATTTACCGACTGGCCATATCTTTTAATTATATATTAGCTCCCAAGTTAAGCATGCATTTTGTTATACAGATTGATTATTGTAGGATAGACCAGCCAGAGGCATGGAATAGGAGATAAATGATGGAATTTGTCAAAAATATCAGGAAGTATCTTGCAATAAAATTAGAGTACTATTCTTACACATGTAGCTTCTGATATCAGTAGTTAGGTTAGGCTGAGCCAGTACAGAGATAACACTTTCAATACTACCACTTCCAGACAACTACTAGCTAAAATCCCTCATAACTAGGGTTTGCAAACACATTTTAAAACCCTGGTTAGTATTAACCATGGTTAGGATTGGTGCATACAGAATCCTGAACCATGAAATATGTTGGGGGGGGGGCAGTCAGAGGAAAGCTTGTCATTGAGAGTAAAGGGACTGGGGGAGGGAATGCATGATCTTGTAGTTCTCTCCTAGTCTTTCAGTTATGGGCAGGATTTTATGAGCATCTCTATCAAACATTATAGCAAAGGCAATAGGATCAATGGAACATAATGATAGTAATAGAGTTGCTGGTGGTGACTGAATAAATTAGAGTTCTTATTCACCATGAAGTCCCAGAGCAGGTTACAACCATTTAAAAATACAATACTAAAATAAATTACGGTCAAGAGAATAGGGTGATCCCCATATATATATATATATATATATATATATCAAAGGCTGGGGTAAAAAAGTGCCTTCAATTTATGGCAGAAACTAAGCAATGAAGGTAACTAAAAACTTTGGCAGGATTTGAGTAATGCTTGCAATGTACTAAAAATTAAGGTAAAAATGGATTATTTAAGAAAAATAGAGAAAATAAGTGAAGCAGTTGAAAAAGACTGAAAATTGTAACCATGGAAGGGCAGAGGGGAGTCAAAGGAGTCAGGGAATCCTAAATGATGATGTTGATGTTTCATGTTTTAATTTACATTTGCAATGGAAAACTCAATAAAAAAGATTTATTGGGGGGGGGGGGAGACTAAGCAAGGTGCACCTCAACTGGGAGGAAATTCCACAGCTAAGCAGCTGCCACAGAGAATGCCATCTCCCACCCTGAACTTCTGAGGATTGTAAAGCTAGCAAAAGGATTTCCCCTGCTTGAAGAAGTGCTTGAAGAAGTGCAACTGACCACTGGCCCATCTTGTCTTCTTAGAGCTCACTGAAGGGGACTGACTATATGAGTTATTAATGCTTCATCAGAGGAGGGTAAGGTACCATCTGCCCTTCTTCAAGCAGCTTTTCTACCAAGCTCTATGTGAGTTTGTCAGCCATATCATAATCACAGCCTTAGAGCAACACCCAAGTCATAATGCAGACTAATGAAGATCCAAGAAACTTAGCAGTTCCAGCAAATTTGACTCTTGCTCAATAAACATTCCCAAAAACGGAAACATATAATGATGACAGTGACCACCTACTTTCTTACATTATACAGTAGAAAGCCAATAAATGACCCTTGAATATTTTGTAGGCACAACATCAAGGCCAAATGTTCCAAGCAAGCTAAAGGTGCCTCTAAATATTACTACTGCTTCTACCTCTTTCCACCTCCACCAACAGTTTTAATGCTGCAGAAATGATCCACTTTGAATGATTAGGGCAAGCATTAATTCAGATGCCTGATTTCATCAGACATGGAAATATATGACTTGTGAGGCATAGAACCTTCTTTGCAAATGATATCATAAATGATGTTTCATGTACCATTCACTAAAAGCAAAGACAAGAACTACTATTGGCACAAAGCCCTGCACATTTCTACAAAGCTCATGGCAGGTACCGCTTGTCTGGCCTGATTTCACCAAGGATTTTCTTGTTTACCACATTATCTCATACACACTTACTTGTTTGCTGTCAGTCTCCATCCTCACTCCAGGCAGCAAACTAAAACTGTTCGAAAGACTGGCAAATCCCCAGGAACATCCAAGACTGGGAGTGAGGTTTTAATGGAAGCCCTTAAAAAACCCCAACTCACCATAGAAACAATTTCAGTACCAAGGACAGTTAAATAAACTAAGGTTTCCTCCTACTGTTCCCATCTTTATCAGCACTAACAACACCACCAAAATACCCCAAAGCACTTTGTAACTGGTCTCATTCTCGAAGCCTAACTTTTTTTTTACCCCACTCTAAGGACTGTAGAGTAAGTGCAGAACCCAGTCTACTATCCCAGGGGTCTGTGAAGGGACTTGGTTCTTTTTCCTACTCTACCTCCTCTTTTAACTCCTAGAAGACACTGTAAATGTAGACACCATCATCATAATTTATTATTTATACCCCGCCCATCTGGCTGGGTTTCCTCAGCCACTCTGGGCGGCTTCCAACAGAAGAATTAAATAATCAATTAAAGATTAAAAGCCTCCCTAAACAGGGCTGCCTTCAGGTGTCTTCTAAAAATCTGGTAGCTGTTTTTCTCTTTGACATCTGATGGGAGGGCGTTCCACAGGGTGGGCGCCACTACCGAGAAGGCCCTCTGCCTGGTTCCCTGCAACTTGGCTTCTCGCAATGAGGGAACCGCCAGAAGGCCCTCGGCACTGGACCTCAGTGTCCGGGCAGAACGATGGGGGTGGAGACGCTCCTTCATAGGCATCATAGGCAAGGGAAAGTATAGCAGTGGTGGCAGCAGCCACAGCAAGAATGCAAGACATCACAGTTCTGATTAAGTTTGACAGAAACTTAAAATCAGGCTTCCTCAACCTCGGCCCTCCAGATGTTTTTGGCCTACAACTCCCATGATCCCTAGCTAGCAGGACCAGTGGTCAGGGATGATGGGAATTGTAGTCTCAAAACATCTGGAGGGCCGAGGTTGAGGAAGCCTGCTTAAAATCTTAATTTTCTAAGTTGTGGCAGGATGGTGATACACTTCTTGGTGGGTGTGGGTGTAGTTTATAAATTTTCAGGAAGCACCCATTTGCTCTAGCTTAGAAGTCAATTGACACATCTACAATTAGCACACTGCCAAAATATGATGCAGTGTGGGAAGGCCTTTTTCCATCAGTTTTACATAAAAATAATATCAGATAAGAGTCCAATCATATGCATAGATATTACACAAGGTAGAAAGTAGCCATTTGGACTTTTGGCCCTAAATATTTCAAATGGCCTATCACATTGAAAATAGAAATAAAGTCAAAGAACACACACACCAAAAATGTATTTTCAACAACACCTTTCAAAATACATTTCAGCTGACAGGGAGAATAAAATATGTGCATAATGCAACCTACTCTATTGACTAAAGTCAAGTAACAGGCAATAATTATATATGTGCTATTTAAGTGCATGTTTGGCTTGTCAAGGAACATCTTGCTACTGGGGGCTCTTGTATTAATTTAATAGTCTACAGCTCACTAACCAGCTTGTTCCTGGTGTCCATGTCACACAGTGCTTCAGCCAAGATAGAGCAAGCTTCCTTCACTCCCCAATGTGCAGCAGCATGGAGTGGAGTCCATCCATCATTGTCCTGGACATTCACATCATACCCAGCTTGGATCAAGAGCCTAAGAAAAGCAAGTGAGCAAGAATGGCAGCAGTTCAGTCATGCAGCTTAAGAACATGCAGTGGGCTTTATGAAATAGGTTTATACCCTGTGAGAGACAAGTGTGATAAAGCACACAGCTCAAAGTGTTCCAGTCATGGGTAGAAGCAAACCTGGAAAGAAAAGGAAGAAGTTGCAGGAACAGCATCCTCCAGCATGGGCAAATGTGCCATTACCCAATATACCAGGCATAGGGAAACTCAGCCCTCCAGATGTTTTGGGACTATAACTCCCATCATCCCTAGCTAACAGGACCAGTAGTCAGGGATGATGTGACTTGTAGTCCTAAAACACCTGGAGGGCCGAGTTTGCCTATGCCTGCAATATACAATATAGTATTATACTATAGGCCCATCTATTTTTTAAAACTCCCAGGGGCCTTGGTGGGACACATAACTTTTGTTGTTGTAGTATAAATCTAAGCGCTTACATAACTCATTTTATTAATAACCACAGTATTGGCTTTGATAATATTTTTGTGTTGTCCAATAAATAAATAAAGTGCAAAGCCAATATTCCTAACTGTTCTGCAACCTTTTTATAGACTACATGAATGGAGTTTGAGAAACTATGGTCCTCTTTAACTACAGTGCAGTAGTGTCTCAGGCAGAAGTATTTCCTAACCTTCCTAACTGAGATTCCTCTGAAGATTCCATATTAAACAGGTCTTCTGTATCTATTTTGCCACTGAACTTTCACCCCTTCAACAATGAATTCCTTCTTGGCATAACAACTGGAAAATTACCTGCATGTTGTTTACTTTTCCAAATTCCTCCTCACTTCCTCTCTGATGAACTGCTGTTAGTGTGAAACAATGACACCCATTTATTTTACTCCACAATGTTTTTCATATATTGGAATATGAGGGGGGTGTTAATCCTACACAACATTCCTGGCAGGAGAGAAGGGCTAGACAAGTGAATATAAGGCTGTGTTGTGAATGGCAGTGAAGGTTGTTTCCCTACTGCCATCCAACCAGGTGGCTGTCATTTCAGTGTCTTTTGCATCTGCATGTTATTATGATTACATTAAAAAAAACCACTCACTGTTGATCACTCCCACAATGCACAGCTCAGAAAATAAATGAACTTTCAGGGGATGTGTTGGACAGATTTCAAAGCAGGAAGACAATGAACAAGGAAGTATTCAAAATAATTGTCAAAAATTATGCAGCAGATATGTGCTTTACTTAAGAAGTTGTTGCTTCCACTTTGCTTTCACCTCTTTAGTCTAGGTCCATACTTAGGCTGTAATGCTATACAAACTTACCTGGGAGTAAGTTCTACTGAACTCAATAGGACTTACCTCCAAGCAGACAAAAATAGGATTGCACTGCAAGCTACAAAAACCTAAGTCTTATTGGTGTCAAGTCACAACCAACTTGTCACATTTATTTCAATGAGATCTAAGTTCAGCTGAGTCTGGATCTCAACTATTGTTTAAAATAATTACTAAATATTTAGAGATTGGCTTTTAAAACAAACACCTTCAATTGGCACAGTGCAATCACTTAATAAGGAGCAGATCAGAAAAGATTCCAAGAATTCTGATATTTCTTAGTATTAAAATCACCAAAAGCCTGGTGAAACCAGGTGCAGAAAACCTGCAAAGGCCCATGATACTATCCAAACACTGAAGCTAAAAACTGGTGCTGCGTAAGTAAACTGACAGAACTAACATTTGTAAAAATGTTTGCCGGAAGCTACCTCAACACAAAAAGCAAGCATACCAACACATACTGAAAAGTGTTGGCCAACAAATGTTCTCCATACCAAGAAACTAAACACTCAAGTAAGCACAGGAATGTAATGTTCAATAAAGCTTTTCTACACTGCTGTTATGGGTCAGCAAACTGAAGATATGCCCTGGAAAAGTAACATAAAGCGGGCAAGTATTACCATTTAAATCTATCAATCAACTAAAATCAAGTTCAGGTACTTTTTCCTCAAGTTGATAATATGAATACATTTCATACTTACACAGATCAAGACAATACTGATCTAGCAGCTAAGCCTCTATGTTGCAATTACAGCCCTACCCTGCAATAATAGCTATCCTTGAAAAACCTATCCTAGTCATTAGCCAGCTGTAAAAACCCTACAAAACCTTACACTTTCCCAGCCATGCTGTTAGTTTGTGTATATCTTATAAATGCTGCAGACAATAAATTATAAGAAAAGAAATCCCACCGAAGCCAACTATCAGAAAATCCTGGAGACCTTCATTTACAAACAAGTGAACAAGTGTAGAAACAAACAACTGAAATGCAGCATATGTCCCATCCTTACAATGCTAGCTCCAGAGGATGGAGAAATCAGGTATTTGCAAGGGCTCAAGGCTAATCAAAGGTCCATCATACAAAAAGTACTATTATTCCTACTTTTTTTCGAGAAACCATGGCAGCCAGTGAATATTTAGTGTGTACCAACAGCCTCTTTCCGGTTAAGGGGGCTCACAAATAATAACTAGCTCTACAGCTAATATGTTGCAGCTGGGCCTTCATCCTTAGCTGGGGGTGATATTAGCTAGCAAGAGAATATGCAGTAATTTTACACTTAGGTTTAAGATAAAAGTTGAAAGCCCACTTCCACTGAACTTTAATCCCCAAATAGAAGAAGAAATGGCAGATACATTAAATCACTGCGTATTAAAACACATCTAGTACTATTGGAATAAATAGTATCATAATCCAATCCAATCGTCTCATAGTACCAGAAACCTGTAGAAATCTCTCTTCACAGAGTCAATTTTTACAAGAGTACCATTAGGCCATGGTTTATTACAGCTAGTGGTAACAATGGAAACAGATCAGTACCTCATCACCTCAGAGTAGCCTTTAGCTGAAGCTACGTGAAGAGCTGTAGCACCAGTTCGGGGCTGCTTCCTATCTTCAATTTTCCTCCTGTTCAGCCATTGCCGTGCATCCTGCAGCATTTGTTGCTCTTCCGCTTTTCTTGCCTGATCAAGATCCAATCCTGGAGAAACAGACAACAGGCGTAAAAAGCCCAAAGCAGAACAAAAATAATACAGAGGAGAGGATACAAGTTTTATAACAAGTTCATAATTTTGTCCTTAATATACTGCCGATTAATTTAATTGCACAAAGGGTTGAAGGGGACAGTATATTTAAAACTAAGATTGCACAATTAATATGGCTCATTTTATCTAAAGCTTGAAGGAACACCACAAAAACATTAAAGATGCTGAGAATGGAGTTGAATAAAATCTCAACCATGTTTTTTGCACATCATTTAGGATTATGAAAAAACGTCACATAGAATTAAAGTTATTTGTAACTTTTCATAACTGGAAGTACACTCATTGTAGCTGAACAGCACAAGTACTTTGAAGTTAAATCTTGATTAATATGTGAACTCCAACAATAAAAACAGTTACTAAGCTTAGCTAAAAAGAAGTAGAATTGAAACAGTTTCATTTCCAAGGGAACATGCTAACATATTCAGAAAGGATTGCACTTTCCACAGCAGCACCCTGTGAGCCTTCCAGGCAATCTTCCACATTTCTCTAATGTTAAGTGGGCAATCACCAAACTGTCAAATCAAATAAATAAAGTTACCTAGGTACTGTGCTGTGGACCAGCTGTTTGTGCAATGTTAACCTTGCTGTTACAAAGAAAAACTGAAGCAGCACATCAATCCTTCTACACATGTCAATCAGGAAAGTCCACATCTCCTCATAGGGTAGCATTTTAGAATGCCTGTACAGAAAGACTGAGCTGCATAGAATCAATAAGCTGGTGTAGTTGCAAGCGCCAAAAAT